>NC_056563.1:20617293-20642495 GCF_013358625.1 Macadamia integrifolia | reverse complement strand
GAGATATACAAAAAAAAAAAAAAAAGGCTCCTAAAATCTCTCCTTCCATTCCTTACAAAATCTAAACGTGGAGGAAGGGGTATATTCTCTCTATAATTCTCTTTCTCTCACTCATCTCTCTAAAAGTGGAGGAGAAAGGGGTGGAGTAATCATTAATTAAAATTATTACGTATTAAAGGGATAAAAAAATAGCCACAAAATTATAGTCACATAATTATGGATAGATTTATTGCATAAAAACGGTATCTTTCAATCAACTTTCATCGACTTTATAAGTTTTTATGCAGTAGAATCCTTCCTTATATATACCATAGAGAGGACAAAAAATCAACTACAATATCCCACGATTTCTCAATTTTCTATCTCTTACAACAATAGTTCAGAATATTTCAAATTCCTATATCTTTTTCTATTACAGTAGCACAAAAGTTCTCAACTTCAGCTTCTTTTTCTCTTGGATCACTGGCAATGCATTTCTCAATTTCAGATACTCTACATCCACAAGGTAGTATAATTCATTTAATCTCATATAATTCATTTAATCTGCAAGATAGAGCTCAGGTGGAGAAGTTATTGCACTATATTATGGAAAAATCTCCAGAGGATGCGAAAAGCAAGCATATTTTCACGTACACCGCTTTGACTTGATCAGAGATTAGTTTTTTCTTAATCAGTCTCCATGGTTTATTAGTATTATTGTTATATGCTATGAGAGAATTATTTGTGAAATTGATGCCATTCTCAAGACCTCCATAGAGGAAGACGAGACATATATTTTTTATGTTTCATGTCCCCATCTCCTTTCTATTTTGGGAATTGCACTATTTAGTCTGTGAATTTTCTCTCTTGTATTTAGAATAATTAGGTTTAATTTTGTTTTTATAAAATACAAACTTTGAAAAATCAGCTCACCAAGCTTTTTAGAACTTACTTCAAATGGATTGACCCAATAATCTTGTCTTAAGAAAATGTTTAATTAGGAGACTACCACCACGTGCATTTGCATGTGTATTTTTACTAGTGTATATATATATATATATATATGATAATTGTGGAGATGGTTGCTGGTTGATGTCTTGTACCATATAAGGATTGGGTTGTAGGTTTCCTCTGAAAGATCATTAGAAGTCCGGAGAGATTATTTTAGAGTTTACATGGGGGCAATTTAACAAACCTGTATCTACTTGTCTCCCTATAAATTATTGCGATAGGAAGTTATTAGGGTTAATTATTGAGAATTCTTTATAAACACAAAGAGGTATGAGAAAAAACCTTGTAACCCTACTCTTCATTTTTAGTAAAAACTGTTCTCAATTACTCAATAGATATTGGCGAGCCAGCCTTCACAATTATACCTGTGAATATGATTTCAAATTAAATTGACAATATAATCTTCCACTTAGAGGACATGATATAAGTATATAGAGAGAGACTCTCTATCTTAGCTAGTTTTTGAGAATCCCCTCCACGCAAGAGGTTTGAGATCTTTCTATTGCAAGTGCCACCAAGATCTTCTCCAATTTCATCCCCCCCCCCCTTCCCCAAAATAAGGAGAGGGTACCCAAATATCTATAAGTCTCCACATCCTGCTATTCACTTTTGATATGAGATTATTACTTCAGCCTTCTTTGTGAAACCCTAGCAAGTGTGAATCGCTTGTCAATGTGAGGATCTCAACATGGGACATATAGTTATCCACGGCCTAGGGTGTGGGACTCGGTACTACTGACTAACCTATTTGGCATTGTGCATATTTTTTTTTTAAAGACCTAGTCATCATCTAGGCCCTATGGACCTAGGACCCATAGGCTGGGGGATAAGATGAGATAGAGAGATTCGAATACATGACCTCCTACATCTTACACTAGACTTATATAGCTTGCAGTGCCCATTGAGCTACAAGCTCATACATTCCCGGGCATTGTGGAGGTTAATAAGGTGAAAATGTGTGATCAGTGATGAAGCCTACGGGATTATTGCTTGTAAATATCTCGTAACAAATTTTCCATCCTTTTATTTTTGGTGAATAAATTTTCCTTTCTTAAAACATTTGGAAATGGTTTTCTTTGTCCAAATATAAATGTTAATACAATAGGACATACAATCATAATGGTATATTGTCTTATATGGTTTACATGCAAACTCGGTATAAACATGCATAGTTATATAAAAAAAAAAAATATAGCAATGCCATATGCCACCTTGTTGTGGAAATTAACACACATACACTCTCTCTCTCTCTCTCTCTCTCTCTCTCTCTCTCTCTCTCTCTCTCTCATATAAGGGAGATAGATCCCGAGGAGGGAGGGGAAAGTGAAATATGCGATCACTTCTTAGGACTTAGGACAATGTTCTATTGCGACTACAAACCATCAGCACATCGAGAAGCTCTTCTCAACTATAGGGTTGGATAATTTGGTGAAGACATTGTCCACTATAATCCACTTCGAATAGATTTTTTTTTTGGAAGAATGTTGTTATGTTCTCTTGAACAGTACATCAATCCTTTGACTCAAGTGCCAACATGTATCATTTGCTCCAAAACAACGTTTTCTTTCAGGTCTTTCAATCAATCTATACGACCCCATAAAGTAACTTTTGAAAACTTGCCTTAAATATGAAAGTTTGAGTATTCAGAGATGCTCCTGTTATTCCCGATAAAGGTAAGAAATCATTTCTTTCAGAGCAAATCATTCTCCCACTGCTCCTACTACTATATGAGAAAATGAAAATGAAACATCAATATTTTGATCATAAAGGAAAGTTAATAGAATTTTTCTTTTCCCTTTTATTTTTAATTTTTACTTCAAAAATATTAAAAGGTAAAATATCATTAAAAAGAAATGAAATTTTGAAAGGCACCAAAAATCCCCATAAATCCCCAAAGTCTTACTCTAATTACTTTTTTATTTTATTTTAATCACCGTTAAGCATACGCATCAAGCAACACTACCTTTTTTATTACCCTTCTATCTTTCCAATTATAAGGCAACATCAAGTGTCCTTTCTTTGTATGAACTCACGGCCTCATAGGGCCTTTTCATCAAAAAAATTTGAGAAACAAAAATCTCAAATTATGAGAAAAATATGGGCATCCATAGTTTGGTGCAAGTAGAACACATTTGACCCTTCAATAACCAATACAACTTGATAGTCTCATCATAATCAGTTTTTCTAACCAAACTAACCACTTATATATAACATTTTAAGGAATCACCAGTTAATTCCTCAATATCATCATTATTTATTTTATATTCTAAGAAAATAAATTAATGAAAAAAAGAACGTGCACGAAAAGATGTTGGTATCCCTGCGGCTCCGCCCTATGCACTGAAGATGTTCCACATGGCCTCCCATTAATGTCCGCGCTAATGCAGTGGCAACACAAGCGAATAACATTCTCTTGCCAAAAATGGATGTTGTAAACAGTTAAGAAATTCATCCATGAAAAGATACATAATTAAATGCATTTGTACATAGAAATGTAGGCATTTTTATCTAATTATTTTCTTTAGCATTGACTTAACTATTAAAAAGATGGAAATAAAGGGAAATAAAGGGAAATATAAGCTTGAAAGGCAGAGCGGCCTAATAGAGAGGGAAAAAATGACTATCCCACCCCTCACGGAGGGCGGAAATCATGCTCCTGTTGATGCTTCCTTATGTACTCCAATTGGCCCCCTAATTGACGTGGGGATCGCATCGGCTTTTAGGAAACTTGGCCTCTTTCATAATTTAATTACTTATTAATGTATACAAAAAGGAGTGTCCTTTTATATACTTACCAAAAAAAAATCATGTATCCCATTGATTTCAAAATTACAATCTATATCTATTTTACCCACATATCCTTCAAATATTGGAATCTACAACAATGTTGATATCCTGAAAAGAGTAAATGGATTGACTTCCTTAGTAAGAGAAATTATATGGTTATCTTCTCTTCCTTAATAAGAGAAATTGAAATTATATGGTTATGTTCACTTCCTTAGTGGAAGAAATTATATGGTTATGCCAAAGTTTCTGTATTCCCTACAAAATTGAACCAAATTCACGTGGAGCTCTTTATTTATAATAAAGTATCAATTGCATTACTTTGACCCTCAACAGTTTCCATCTAGTTACACTTAGGATATCCTAAACATGGTTTGAACATAGAAAGTTGTTATAAAAAAGTCCTCTATATATTTCTTATAAGAACAAATTCACACTCATATAATTTTAAATATATGTTTTTTTTTTTTTTTTTACCCATATATATATATATATATATATTATCAATCATTCTTTATTACAACATGTTACAACATGTTGTACCAAAAATGAAATTACATTATGGCTTCTCTCTGTTTTTTTTTTCGTAGATACTTACTAAACTACATAAATGAATATACAAAATTTTACATGATGAAATATGCCATGTCCTAAATACAAGAAATTGATTTTGGGAACTCTATCATTATATATTATTTTGAAGAGTTCCTAAAAGGGTTTTTAAAGAATAAGTAGAGTAATAGCTGTTGAGAAGGGAGCAAAAGAAATAGAAAGAAAATTCTCTATGGAATATACTTTTCAAGAAAACTGCATAAAGCTTGGGACTAATCACACCAAAGACTTGAATAAAAAAATAAGAAAAATACCCAAAACAATACGATCAATTAAAGTGAAAGCACATCACGACAATATGCATAGTATTACTATTTTAGGTATAAAATACATAGTGTTTAATTTGGTTTTCATACTTAAAAGTTGGTGGATCAAACTGATTGGTAGGTCTTATAGACCCTCAAGCTCTAAAATGACCTGTTTAATTGAAATGTTAAGTAATTTAGTTTCACTTTCGTTTTCATTTTGGGTTGTGTTGGAAATTGCATTACCTTATATTTAATTTTTTGAAAATTTCTAATGGAAAAATGATCCTGTTAGTAGAGAGTAGAGACTATAATTTCAAGTTCTCCATCAAGTTTACACTTTATAAAATGTTTCTTATAGAAGAGAACCGGTGGCTTTCTATGTTATTAGTACAGCCTCAATTTTTTTTTTAAAATTAAATTTAATGCTCAAACTATATAAATAGATTATCATATATGAGAAAGAGAAGGAAGCAAGTACAGTAGTACACTAGGTACAACAGAAAGAAAATTTCAATTCTTTACCATGCATCCCATGGATGCACGTGTCAAGTATGTCAACATTTTCAATAAAAAATGGCATTTTGAATAATTTATGACAACATGATAGAAAATTATAGTATTTTTCTATTTATAAATATTTATATTTATACTAGTGGGGTTTTATTATTATTATTTTGTTAATTCTTATACTAAGGTATGCACTTTGAATTTTTTTAACTAGTGGATAGGATCATATTGGATATATTATATCAATTAATACACCATTTGGACTGGCCAGCTAGTAGCTTGAAAAATGGATTATTATTATTATTATTATAACAAATTATTAATTATATTGAATTGATTTGTTGAGCTAGGTTTACATAATTAACAGGGACTGGAAGGGGAAGCCTAGTCTCCATTTATAACCCCATTGGGTTTTGAGTTTTATCTGATGGTTATCGAGAGTGCAATTGGGTGTAGTAGATAAGGATAGGCTATACTTATATGAGAGGGACCACCAAAAACCAAAAGCAGGTAAGAACAGTAGCACCACCCTTGGCTTCCAATGATGATATAACCCTTTCAGTCTTTTGTGAAAAATAGATAGGGGAGGTAAGGGAATCAAAGAGGTGGTAGAAGCTAGTTAGTTTTTGACAAGTTACAAGGAAGAGAAGAGAAGGAAAGGAAAGGAAAGGAAAGGAAGGAAGGAAGGAATCCAAGCTATCGTTTGCGTATGTAGTGTTATGATGGTGGGGTGGGGGGGACCATGACGTGACACCATCCCTCGTCCATATTTGAAAAGGGCTTTGCACTCACCAGTAACCACTCACCACCACCACCACCATTCTTGATATCTGAACAGTTAAAGGCTTAAAGCTGCGGGGTACTGCAAGTGTGGTAGGGATGGATGGGTAGCTGGGTGGGTGGGTCGCCTTCACACTTCACACACTAGGGTTTTGAAAGGGAGGGAGAAGGGTTGAGACTTGATTGGGGGAGAGAGAGAGAGGCAATAGTATAAAGTTAAGAGGGCAACATCGATGACTTTGACAGTTCCTTAAACTTTGGTACAAATGGTGGGAAACTGGGCATGGGAGGGAAGGATGGATGGACGGAAAGATGTTTAGACTGTTACTACTTGCTTTGCGAAACTATGTGAAACCATATCTAAATTCTCCAATTCAAAGGCAATAATAATACTCTCATAGTCACATAGAAAATGACACCCACAAAATATATATATATTTATATATTTTTTTTAGAAAAAGGGGACGATTCACATAGGTTTTTCCGGATCTCCCTCCGGTCCCCCCTCAAGAGTTAAGATAAAAGAGAATAAAAAAAATAAAAGAGAGAGAGAGAAGAGAAAAGAGAAAACTACCCTTTTTTCATGGTTTTTTTTATTGAAAAAGGTTGGGTATATTGTTGATAAACAGGTATCTGTGTATATTTCTTTCTTTCTTTTATTGAAAAAGTTCCTTCCTTTTCTATCAAATTCCTCCCTCCCATTGATTGAGTGGAAGTAAAAAGATTACGCTGCCTTGAATATACTTATAAACGTCCTCCCATTGACCACACCCACTGACACTATCTACATGGTTGTGCATGCAGGTATCATTCTCTTATTTATAATTATTTAGAGGGTGAGAGGGAACTTTGCCTCCTCTCTTGCCCTCTCTCTTTTCTGACTGGCACTTTTAGAGTTCAGCGTTATACTGTCGACCCAGATATGTCTATAGTATACATATGAGAGGGAGAGGGAGAGAGAGAGGGGGAGGGGGGATTAGACCGATTGAAAATTTAGGAAGGAAAAGAGAGAGAGGTAGTGTAGAGATAAGGTGGAGGAGAGAGAAGTCCTTGTCTGAATCATGAAAGATCATTCAATATTTTCCGGCAAGTCCTTGTCTGAATCATGAGATCATTCATTTTCCTCTACATCTGCTCATCCTCTCTTTTTTGGATCGTTCTCTTAAACACATCTTATGTTTTTTATCTTAAAAAAGTGTCATTTTCTTAATAATAATAAACCTTAAATCCTAATCCTTAAACCTTAGACCTCATTCCCAAAACTAAATACCCTAAACCATAAACCATAATCCCTTAATCCAACACCCAAAACTACTCTAATCCTAATACCCTAAACTCTAAAAAGGAAACATTAAAACCTATACCATAAACCATAACCCTAAACTAAACACTAAAACCTAAACCACTACACTATACCCTAAACCTTAAATCTATGGCATAAACCCAAAATTCAGAAACCATAAACCTTAAACCCTAAATCCTAAATACAAAACCCCAAACCCTAAACCCAAAACCTACGCCCTAAACCCTAATCCCTTAATCCTAAATCCTAATCTCCAATTCATATACCCTAAGACCTAAACCTTAAACCAAAAACCCATTATCCTAAACCCTAAACCCTAAACCCTAAACTTTAAACAAAAAAATCTATTATCCTAAACCCAAAAACCTAAACCTTATTGTATAAATCCTAAACTGGAAATCTTGAACCCCAAACTCTAAACCCTGAAACCTAAAGCCTAAATCTAAGACCTAAATTGTAAACCCTAAATCCAAATCCTAATTCCTAAAGCCTAAACCCAAAAACCTGAACACTACTTCTTAAACCCAAAAGCTCAAACCTTAAACCATAAACCATAAAGGCATAAACCCAATACCCTAGGTCTTTCATCCAAATCCCTAATCCCTAAACCCAAAACCCTTAACCCTAAATCCACTACACTAAACCCTAAACCTTAAATCTATGGCATAAACCCAAAATCAAGAAACCATAAGCCTTAAACCCTAAACCCTAAATACAAAACCCCAAACCCTAAACCCACTACACAAAACCCTAAACCTTAAATCTATGGCATAAACCCAAAATCCAGAAACCATAAACCCTAAATACAAAACTCCAAACCCTAAACTCTAAAACATAAACCCTAAGCCTACGCCCTAAACCCTAATCCCTTAACCCTAAATCCTAATCTCCAGTTCATATACCCTAAGACCTATACCTTAAACCAAAAACCCATTATCCTAAACCCTAAAACCTACACTTTTCTAAACCTTATACCAAAAACCCCTTATCATAAACCCTAAATCCTAAACCTTATTGTATAAATTAATTCTAAACTTGAAATCCTAAATCCCAAACTCTAAACCCTAAAACCTAAAGCCTAAACCCTAAGACCTAAATCGTAAACCCTAAACCCAATATCCTAATCCCCTTAAACCCTAAACCCTACTCCTTAATCCCGAAAGCTCAAACATTAAACCATAAACCCAATACCCTAGATCTTTAATCCAAATCCCTAATCCCTAAACCCAAAATCCACTATGCTTAAACCTAAACCTTAAATCTATGGCATAAACCCAAACTCCAGAAACCATAAACCTTAAACCATAAATCCTGAATACAAAACCCCAAACCCTAAACCTACGCCCTATACCCTAATCCCTAGTCTCCAATTCATATACTCTAAGACCTAAACCATAAACCAAAACCCATTATCCTAAACCCTAAACCCTAAACTTTAAACAAAATATCCATTATCCTAAACCCTAAACCCTAAGCCCTAAACCCTAAACCCTAAACCCTAAACCCTAAACCTTATACCAAAAACCCATTATCGTAAACCCTAAACATTATTGTATACATCCTAAACCCCAAACTCTAAACCCTAAAACCTAAAGCCTAAACCCTAAACCCTACAACCTAAATCGTAAACCCTAAACCCAATATCCTAATTCCTAAAGCCTAAACCCTAAATCGTAAACCTAAATGCTACTCCTTAAACTTGAAAGCTCAAACCTTAAACCATAAACCATAAACCCAATACCCTAGATGTTTAATCCAAATCCCTAATCCCAAAACCCTAAACACTTGACCATAAACATTAAACCCTATACACTACCTGAAACCCTAAGCCCCAAACCCAACATCCAATACATTAAGCCCTTAAACCTTACACCTAAACCCAATAACTTAAACTCTAAACCCTTAACCCTAAATCGTAAATCCTAAACCCTAAACCTTAAACCCAAAACCATAAACCCTAAATTGTAAACCCTAAACCCTAAACCTTAACCCTAATCCCTAAACCCTAAACCTAAACCAAAACCAAAACCCTAAGCACTAAACCCTAAACCCTAAAACCTAAACCTAAACCTAAACCTTAAACCCTAAACCCAATACCCGAAACCCTAAACACTAAACCCTAAACCCTAAACCCTAAACCCAACACCCTATACCCTAAACCTTAAACCCCAAAGCCCTAAACCCTAAACCCTAAACCATAAACCCTAAACCTGATAATCCTAAAACTAAAATTAAAACTAAAACTAAAACTAAAATTCAAAACCCAAAACTCTTGGATTGATGAGTTCCCTAGTAGTTATTATCATTTTTTTGGGACTTACCCTCACCTTAAATGGGTAAGGTTTAGGATAATTCCCAATGGTCTAGAATAACTAAACTTGGATCATTGTGAGACTCACATTTATGTTAAAAGGGTCATTAACTAGTTTAATGTTATTAAATTAATAATCTTAACCCCAAGGGAGTAGTGGAGTTGGCAAAAGACCTTCGCCTCAGGAAGGAGGTTGTTCTGAGTTCCATGGCTCTTCTCTCCTTGGGCCACTTACACAGGGTTGTTAAGTGCTCTTCACTGTTTTTCGGTGAAATTGAATGACTCTCATCCAACCCTGATATGACCTGGTCCATGTGATTGTGGGGTTAGTGTGAACCCGCAAAACTAGTCAGACTTTGAAGGCCTAAATATTCATTGTTTCCAAAAAAAAAAAAAAAATTAATAATCACTATTAGTATGATCACTTACACTAGTCCTCAAATAGCCATTGGAGAGACTCTTCCAAGTTCCAACCCAATAAGTCAAATGACACTAAAATAGCAGTGGGAACACTATACTTTTCTTGTGGGTTTTGTAAACATAATACAAATTTATCATATGTACGTGGCCTTTGAATTTAAGGAGGAGGGTGACACTAATCTATCTATGGAAATGGATAATCACGCTTGTAATCATAGCTCAATTGCTTGTTTGAATGCAAATGATTTTAAAAACATAAAATGTACCTCTCACCTAACGATGGTAAATCCTAACCAACCATTATTTTCTCCCCTCTAAATGAGGCTTTCATAATATAAGTTATCTATCTATCTATATATATATATATATATTTCCTTTCCCACAAGCAAGGTATCTAGTTACTTAATTTGAGACTAACCAAACAAACTGATATATTACTTTCTTCTTAAACTTGCTGATCCTCCTCACTACCAACCAAACCCTCAATCTTGTCCCCTTCCCTTGGTCATCAAAATTGAAAGCGTCAGCCATGAAAGAAGTTTATATATAATGAAGAAATAAAACTCAATAGACTAATGTCTATTTTGTCAATTTCTAAGGTATGCAATCAAGTCACATGAATAGACACAAGATTGAGTGTATATTGAGTCTATTTTGAAAGGAGGAAACCAATTGCGTGTATAACAAAACAAATATGTTTTAAATAAACTATTCCATATATATGGGGCCATGTATGAGTAAACAATTTCATATTCTCTGACCAAGTAAATCAACTTATATTAAATAGATGGGTTACTTTTTTATTTTTTATTTATTTATTTATTTCATTTTATTTTTTTTTTGAGAGGGAGGATAGGTTCGTGTTAGGGATTTATAAGATTGTAGTTTATAAATTGGTTTTAAAAATGTAAACTAAGGAGCTTCCTTCCTATCTAGATAGTCAGTGGAGGAAAGCAACCCTTATAATCTTCCATTTCTCTATCAAATCTGTGGACCATTGCAACCTTCAAAGTCAAATTGAATTGCCTCTCTCTCTCTCTCTCTCTCTCTCTCTCTCTCTCTCTCTCTCTCTCTCTCTCTCTCTCTCTCTCTCTCTCTCATGTTTTTAAATCCTTTTTTAGATAAGGGTTACGTGTGGTTGAGCCCCAAGTTCCCAACAAAAGGAGGTCTTTGTTTTGGCTTACTTCGTCACTTTATCTGTAGGTAGCGTAACATGAAGGCTTCTGACCTCAAGCCTAGCTCCTACCCTCAAGGACTTGCCAACATTAGTATCAAATTGTTGTACTAGGTGCATTAAACACATAAAATAAAGGCAATTAAAGATGCCCATTGATGATAATCAGTAAGAAAAAGATTGCTAAAAATTCTTTAAAAGAAGAGGATCAGAAGAAGTAATAACAAATATGTTATCAGGTTTAGAGCTCCACTTTCAGTTTTTAGTCATTTGTAGCTAGTCATAATCACTTTGTTCTTGTTGCTTATTCCATTTATTTATTTTTTGATATCTATGGGTTTGTATTCTATAAGATTCTCTTTCACCGGATTAAAAGATCGGACAGGATCAATGGAGTAACTAGCTAATGGTTTATTTGATGGTTGCAAATGACAAACGGATCAGTTAAAGCACATACCAATAAATACGAAAATAAATAAACATAGATCCGGACAAGACACAAAGATTTAACGAGGTTCACACATTGGTGTCGTGTGCTACATCCTCTGGCGAAGAAAAAGATGTTTCACAATATAGAAGAAAGGTTACACCCAAACAGCAGCGAGAAAACTCGCTCTGAAAACCCTAACTCAAAAAAACCTTTTCAATTACAATTAGTTGCTCAACAAGTCGATAGTACATTATATACTCCTCCAAGTCGTGGGTCGATCTATTGCGTCGTGGTCAATCGGGTCGAACCTACCACGAAGGTTACGCCCCCTACACCCCATATGAGATTAGTGATGGGCTCAGAGCTTGGGTCTATCACGCAACCCCTCTGCTTCCATCACAAATTTAGAAAATATCTCATTCGGGTCACCACCAAAATATATCGAAGCGGGTCATTCTTCAAAACGGGTCGAGAATTCGAGACAAACTCAACAAGATCATATCCTTCTCTTGTTCATTAGCCGTTGCTATTAGGGTTCCACATGAAAATAATTATTCCATATCAGATGTGAATAGCCCAATGTGATAAGGCTTATAAGGATTTCTCCTTGACAATTAGCTTTTAAGGATGATTCCTGCCAAATCCCTAGAACCAAGAGCTTCGAAGGGCTTAAGTAGGGATCCGTAGAAGACTTTACCTCAGGGGGAGGTTACTTTGACCTTGTGAGAGTAAATTGAGAATATTTGGGAAGCAATCAATGACCACATATCCCTCTCAAAGTGTCAAAGTCCCAACTTCTTAAGGAGGGTCAAAATGGTTCGCTTTCATATTCTTCTGTCCGCGGAAGGTACCCTTAATTCAGAAGGACAAACATTCTCATGGTATGGCTACCTCTTCAGATATTTGCTTTCTCCTTTTCTTTCAATTCCAGACAAGTTCTCGTGTTTCACTCGTTTTCACCCTTTCTTTCTTCTAAACCTGTAAGTTTTAAAAAATGAAGATTTTATTCTTTTTTAAAATATGAATTGAGGAGTGGGGCAGAGCTGGGAAGAGAGTGAAAATCAGTCATCAGTCATCACTAAGGACTGATGAGCAGTGAGGATGGAAGGAGATATTCATTTTGAGAGATGATGACCACCACCTGTGGCTGTGGCTGTGGCTGTTGCTATGGAAAGGATAACGACATGAAGAAATGAAATTATTAAAGCAAAGCACTTTTGAGCAATGCATGAAGAAGAAGAAGAAGAAGAAGAAGAGAGGAGGGGATATGGTTTTATGGAAGAAGAAGAAGAAGAGAGACATGGACTAACTCCAATAAGGTGGTCCACTACTGCACTGCTTCTCTTGCGTGTCTTTACTTTTGCTGGATGTAACAATGTAACCTTGGCCGGCAAGGGGTGGTCATGGCCATGTGGGAGTGTGTGTGTGTGTTGTGGTCCAATTGGAGAAACCAGCTGAGTGGGAGAGATGCCAGCCTGTGGTGGGATCGGGGCTTTTAGTCCTTTTTATCAGGATTCAGGACTGGGTGGGGGGTCCAGAAGAAGAACCCTAGCTAGAAGAACAACAACAACTACAAAGAACACGAAAACGGATACGATTTTCATCTTCTCTCTCTAGTTTTGCAGCCTTGATTTATGAATGCAGGCGGCAGAGAAATCGGAAGTGTGGATGGAGCTTTCATATTTGGAATCTGGAGCATGCAAATCGTCCAAAAAAAATTTCCCACATTTTTTGGCTTCATTTCCCCACTCCACCCCCACTCTCTCTCTCTCTCTCTCTCTCTCTCTCTCTTTTAAAACATTTGAAATTTACTTTTCTACCTTTGTATACAAAATCATTTCATACCACCTCATTAGTGTGCTCTCTTATGCCACTTTCTCAAAGACCCTTATCCTTTTGAAAAATTGAGACCAAATGAAATTTGGTATAAATGTTTATGAGATAGTACAAAATATGACATTTATTAGGCATTTTTTTTAAATCAAATGTATGATATTATTATTTATAATTATTTAGGGAGAATGTTTTCTGCCTGGGAGTGTAGGGTTGCATTCAGACCCAAAGGTGGCAAACTATTGATGCTTCCAAGTATGCTACCATTGGCTCCCATGCTGGTGCAGCCCTTACGACAGAAAACATTCTCCCAATTATATATATAACAAATTTAAGGAAAAAAGATCCTACTTGGTTGTGCCTCTACACCCAAAAACATGGGTGACGACAAGACAAACCTGCCCCCTGGTTGGATGCCTGTGCGTCTTCCCTGATTGGTCCTCCCACTAGCACAATTGCTACACGACTAGGTAGTAATATTTATCCCAAAATTTCTACGTACATGGCGAGGCCAAGCCTGGCTGGAGTCGGGCTCAGGAAAGGTCTCAGCCTAGGCCCAATCCATGGGTTGAAAAGCTCAACTGAAGCCTTGTTAGGTTTAGCGCGGGCTTGGGCTCGTGGGCCAATATTTGAAACCCCCTACCTTAAAACTTGCTTTGTTGGTCAACTTAATATGTAACTTTAACTCATTTTCGGAATTCCAACTAAAAATGAAAAACCTAATACCTTAAATTGAAATGTTTTTGAGGAGTGTACATTTTGTTTCTCACAAAATTCAAAAAATTTCAGCTAAAATATGATTAGTTCTACCCAAATGGAGTAAGCAAAGTCCATATCTATAATTGTGTAAACTTAGTTGCGAAATATAATTTATTATTTGGATGAACCTTGTAACATTTTTTTGTTCTATTTCATGGCTCACCATTTATTGAATTTTTCCGTTTGTATTTCTAATTGTGTAACATTTTTACTTTATCAAATCTTTGTTTCTCGCGTGGCAATTTGCAAGAAAGACAACAATTCAAGAAAGTCTCTATGCCAACTGAGCTATGATATGATAGAAATAAATAGTGGTCCTAGCTAGAGAGAAGCTATCAGCATCAACCTTGTAGAGAACTCTCTCTATCTTATATATGTCATATAAAGAAATGACACAAGAGTTATGAATTGGAACAAGTAGTAAAACAGCTATAAGGAAGGTAAAGTTGCTAGTCACAATGGAATCCCATAACTTTATTTTTCCCTTGGTATACCTTGAAAAATGAACAGGTTCAAAGAGGGAGAAATCTCATCTACCGGATAAGCATCTCTCTCTCTCTCTCTCTCTCTCTCTCTCTCTCTCTCTCTCTCTCTCTCTCTCTCTCTCTCTCTCTCTCTCTCTTTTCTTGCTTTCCTTCTGTCAACAACGAACCACGGCACTTTATGGTTCTTCATTACTCGTAAATGGGAGAATATTTTTCATGGAACCCTGTATGTCCATGGATGCTTTCAGTCCCTTAGATTTTTGAAGTTTTATTTTACCACTTCACAAAATCTATTAAGACTTATGCTTAACATGTAAATAAGGGACCTTGAGGTCTACCATATGAGAATAATTTTCAGGGACGAAACCGTTTATCTAATTGGAATCAACCAATTAAAACCCAAACTAACCAAACCAGTTATTAATCGAATTAGTTTTTGGTCCTAACCATTAGGGTTACATTTATTATTGAAACCAAACCGAACTGAATAGCCGGTTAGGACCAATTGGGACCAGAAATTAATTGATCACACAGTATTCACTCACTTGAGACAAGCATAGTCATATCAATGGGCCATTGAGTCTGTAGGCCTTATATTCCTCAGATTTTTCAAAATTCACTCACTTTTGGGCTTAATTAATGGTCTTTTTATCTTTGGTTAAGGGCCATCAAACTGAGACGTTTAAGACTAGGAACCAGATGGGCCAATTAATTATTAGTCTTGGCCCTAAGATATGGAACCGATACCAAATTGACACCCCTAGCAGGGCCCACTATACCCCAAAATTTGGCTGCCAAGTGGACTACAACGTTGTAAATCTGAAAGAGACTGTTTTCCCAAGCCTAGAATCCAGTAACTTGTGCTTTCCTAGTGTGAGTGTGATATATATGACTATCGTGGATCCCATATGGGCCCACAACTATCAATGCAATCTGCTTGAGCAGTCATAATGCAAAAGGTTGGGATAGCCTTTCCTCACCGTACATAGGAGTTGTCAGGGTCAATCAGGGTTGCGCTTTGTGCTAGGCTAAGCCTGACAGGACTGGGCCTAGGCTGAGATATCCTAGCCCTAACTGGGCCTGGGATGGGCTGGGCAAAAGGTACATAGGGTTGAGTGAGAGAGTGATGTGTGAGGATAGTGCTACCTTCTACAAGCATCTCTGGAGATTCAAATGCAAGGTTTCCTTCTTAGCACATCACTAGGGTTAACAACTCACTATTGGAAAGCTAGACATTCTTTGCAGATGAATCAAGAACTTTGTAAGATGCATGACAATCAAAGATCCTGCAACCATCCACATCAGTATTTCAAACCCAATTTCAAAGCACAAGGATTGAATGTTTAGCAAGTAGCTTTTAGCTTTGATGGCTTTGCATATGATATGGGATGTTTCATCCACTCTACTTGTATTGCTACAACCCTACAGTAAAGGGTCCATATACATCGTCTTCTGTTCGTGTAGAGTTCATATCTGTAAAGTTGAACCTGTACATAGTTTCAGCAAACAATCAATTTTCTCCCCGCAGTGTGGATTGACAGTCTCATCAGAACACTGCTCTAACTAAGTTAGACTGGTCTTAACTCTTAACCATGCCCAGGAGAGATTGAGAGAAGCAAAAAATTCAAAGGCAGAGAAAGCATGTATCAATCTCCCCCATTGTAGAAGTGTAAGCTCCACCTGGTAAAATTTTTGAAAAGCTAGTTGTAGCAGTTGGATATGCCTCTCACACTTATAATATAGTTGATAAATAATACAAATATCCTCTTCAGTTAATGGAAAATTAAATATGCAATGCAATAATGAATGTCATTCTCCTTGAAACACATATTAGTGAAAGTTTTAGACATTTAAATAACAGCATCGAGACCATATATCTTACTCTGCTTCAACAGAGAGCCAGTGCACATGAAACAAGCAACCCCATACTCCATTCTTGTCATAGATTCCACAATAGGAAAAAAGTTGAATTACTTTTTGGTTTACCTCCAGAAAGATCTGCAACGTTTACTTAATAGGAGAGTAGGGCCTGCATTTCCTCTGTATCTCTATCCCTATTACTATTTTCTACTTTCTTCTTCCACAATTGCACTCTTCATACATTAACAGGGACTTCATATATATATATATATATATATATGGTTGATAAAACATTAGTGCTTATCGGCTGTGCTACATAGAAGTCATGGAGCTTTCTGACTAGAGTTAATTTCCCTGCAGTTCCACATAAGGCCTAATAAAAGTCCTCCTCCACCAGATCTCAAAGGCTCTATGGAGACTTGGGCAATTGTCACCCACTTTCAAGAAATTACCCAACCATGCCAGTAAAATGCTCTGCTGATCTTCCAGTGGCAGTGTCAGTATAGTCCGACCAATTCCTTCTTCAACCACCTTTCGATCAAATGATCTGCAACCATGCTGCAACCAGCTGTAGTCGTCAATCAATGGCTGTAACCATGTTTGTAATAGTAGTAGCCGTGTATCCTTTGATGGAAGTATCTCCCCTCTTCCTATTCCAATGAATAACCTTGCGGTTGTGCAGCTAACAAGATGGCGAGACACTGTTGGCAGCCTTGAGTGAAGTGTTGCCAACTCTTGCTGGTTCGCCCACATCAGCACAAACTCATCTGCTGCTCGCCTCTCAGATAGAATCTCAAGCAACCATAGGATGTTATCAGCTTCTAGAGCTATATGCTTTGCCACGGGTCCTTTGCTGTCCATAGATTTATCACTAAATCCTGGTTCTGCAGCTTGCCTGAACAAAAGCAACAGTGCATCCAAACAGCTTCTGCATAAGTTGTATGCATTTTCATTGCAGATGTCATGTGAGCTGCCATTGGCAGAAAGTTTGTTATTCTCCCTCAGGAGCCCAAGTACCAAAGATTTCATCTCTCGACGGCCTCTCTCCTCATTGCTCTTGATGACTAGTTCCATTATAAGGAGAAGTGTGCCAGTGGGAGAGTTGGAGACATCAGAAGTTACCCGTTTTAACACTGGTGTGACTCCTATACTCTCACCCTGGAGACGTAGGACTGATGAGACCACCTTCTCTTCTTCTTCCCCAACCCAAGGGACTGCTTCTAGGTGTTCCAAACATGACTGCATGCATGAGATGAACCCAAGCAATTCAGCAACCTGCAAAACATTTTCATTAAGACAAGATTTTGTCAAGTATATCTACAGATATTTCATGCCTTTCAGATGTCCAACTGGTACATTACACAGAAGAATGATGTGTGATGGTACAGAGATTCCCTAAAACACAATAACCCTTCAGCAGGATAAACCCATACTTCTGAACTGTCCAATCATCCAACAAAGAAAAAAAAGGCCTCAGAAGCAATGCTGGCATCACATTTGGCTTTCTAAATGAGTTCTTAGGATGTAAACCTAAACAACAATAACCCCATAAGATATTGCACAGGGCAACCTTTTCCAATGGCATAAACATAATAATTTGGAAATGATGCCAAGTGTGACAATCAACTCCACATAATGACCTGTATCAGATATAAATGGAAAACCATCAACTACTGGATGGGATAATCTTCTAGAATGGACCAGTAGATTTAAGAAATGAAAAGAAAACCCTGCTTCTAGTTAGATATACAGAACCGGCTCAAGGATCACATTAAAAGGTGTTGAAGGTATGTCATTGTCAGGTATGCAGTCCTACCAGTCACTGCAAGCAGATTTAAGATTAGATGAGAACATTGATAGTAGTTCTACAATATTAGTTCTAAAATCAGTAGAAATTATCGGCAGATTTTGGATCCAGGAAATCAATCCATGCAGTGCTCATGCAAAATCCAATTGTTCATTTTTATTCTTGAACACAATATTTCACACACAATTGCAGCATTCATCCTAGTAGTTCTACAATCAGTAGAAATTATAGGCAGATTTTGGATCCAGGAAATCAATCCGTGGAGTGCTCATGCAAAATCCAATTGTTCATTTTTATTCTTGAACACAATATTTCACACACAATTGCAGCATTCATCCTACTTTCAGTGCATGAAGTTCCACTCCATATGATGCAAGTGTCATTTAAGACAAGTTGTTTGACTTTAAAATAAATAAATAGAATCTTGCAATAGTTAAAATATTTTCCCACTTACAATGACAAATGAAACAAAGGAGCCTCAAAATGCTAGTTTAGTATCATCATAAGCTCTTTAATGTTTAATCTATAATTCTATAACCAGTTCTATGTATTAGAAGCAAGAGTTTATCAGCTCATGTCAAGCAGAAGAGGATCAATGAGAAGTTGGGGATACATTTTTAACTTAACCAGAACAAAAATACAAATGAATGTCTACCCTTCTATGTTTTAGAAAAAGTTTACATATGTTGGTACCTGGTCCCTCAAGGTTTCTCTCTACAGTATCCTGGAAATCCCTGATGCAACACATCCATAGATATAATATTTTCTTTGCTAGAATAGTATTCAGTTGTTCTATGCTATATATAACAAAAAGCTTTGGCTCAGTTTCTTATGAACCTCTTGGCCTACCATTTATGAGAGTAGTTCATTTAAATTTTGCTTCTTTTTCCATTTCACTAATTTTGGCTCCATTTGTTTCACTGTACAATATTCTTTTCTAAATATATATATTATTAATCATAAATTTTGTTTTTCCATTTGGAATTTTTTTCTTTTTTATGGACGTGACCAAGAAGATGTGGACATGATTGAGGGTATCAGTCCATATAAGACTATCAGTTTAGGAAACCAAATATTGTAGTTTCCTTGTGTAATAGGATCCATGTAACATGTGTATATCTTACCAAGTATATCAAACCTAGACATATGGAATGTTTAGGACTCTCTTGTATATATAGTCATTCATTCAATGAAATACACAGATTACAAACCCTAACTGATAGGGGTGGGGTCTCCATGGGTGCCAAGAGTACCAATAATCAGGATACCATCATTATTTTGGGAAAGCAACATCTTGAATTTTGAAATGGATGTTGTCTTCCAACCTTTTGTGCTGCATTTTCGTAAAATGTTTTCCCTTTTCGGAATCCTTCTACAATTTCATATTGGTTTTCAACAAATCCAGTAAAATATTTACAGCAAAACAAATGCAGCCTTAATGAATTTCATAATCGATGATCTTCTACTTATATGAGATTTTGTAACATCAAATATACAAGTCATGATCACCATATTGATATGCATGACTTCTGTATAATAATAATAAAAAAAGGGAGATTTTTTAGTCTCGTAGAGCTTTCTATGGAAGTTGTTTCCACTGAAATTTTCCACTGATGTTTCCTCTGTGGAGTTTTCACTTCTCACTTCACAGTCAATTGAGAACGTAATATTTATGGAGATAACATTTAAGGTCATTATCAACCATCCCTGTTCTACACTAGAATCACTTGATGTGGTAATTTATTCAGTTGCACAACTTTTGAGTATACTTTTGCCTAAAGGATCGGATCAACATGGAGTTTTGAATAAGAATAGCCTTTAAACTACTTAAAAAATTAGTCTTGAAAACACCAACAAATGTTATCTGTTTATGAAATTGTTTCCCCTATAAGTTAGGTTCATAGTTGTCACGGCGCCAAGGCGAACCAAGGCGGCGGAGGGTTGTCTAAGCGCTTTGGCGAGAAGGCGCCCGCCTTAAGGCGAACTAGGCGAACAAGTGTTATTTTTTATTTTTCCTATTTTCTAACATTATTTAGTAAGTTATATATACCTTGTATCATAAAAAATCAAGAAAAATCAAGTCATTTCAACATTTAGCCACATCAAATCATAAAAAATTAACATTAAGTCATATTAAGTTATAAAAAATCAACATTTAGAGAAATGCTCTTATTCTATAATAAGTTTGACTGGTCAAATGATTTTATTTTTACATGAGACTTTTTGTATTAGTTATAATATAAAACCAGCTTTCTAACAAGTCTAAGATTACTTAAATCTGAGTTGCAATGACAAAGTTATGCTTCAGTCAAACTTATTTTTAAGTGCGTGAATACTGTTAAAATCGTCTGAATGAAAATAATTTTATGAATATCAAAACAAAATATTTTTTTACCGGACTTTTGGTTTTTAGCAATGTTTTAACATGATAGAATTTATAAAATTTTCATAATTGAGAAAAACCCTAGCATTTAAAAGTTGAAAATCGTCCCTATAACCAAAATCCAGTTTTTGTTCTTGGACTGGGGGGTTGACTTTTTATCCTTTTGGAATTTGATTTTTAAACTATTTTTATTGGATTCAAATAGGAGGTATTTGCTTATTTATGAATAATATCTTAAGTAAATGAAATAACAAATATTATTTCATTTACTTAAATGATATTTGGCATAAATAAGTGCCGAAACAGAAGGCAACATTGAACGCCTAGGCGACGCCTTGACAACTATGGTTAGGTTAGACCAAAAAGCATAACATATTTCCAGGTTCCAAAGTTGTTAGGTGTAGAATATATGAAAATAGTAGTCATATACTATTGCCATGCAATTAGCATACAGAAATTCTAGGAGAACCGTACCCATTCATGGAGGGCTCCTTTGACCATTCTGCATTAAGAATCAAGGAAGCAATGCAAGAAATTAAAAAAATAAAAATAAAAATAAATAAAAATAATAATAATAATAATAATACTGCCATAATTTTAGAAAGAAATGGTGATAGAAAAAAACTTCTCTGTATTTCTTATTTGCAAATAAGTATTGCGATACGAAAATCCGTCAAGGGCCTTTTGACCACTCTGCATTAAGACTTGGGGCAACCATGTTAATAACAAGGAAAAAGATATAAATATATATATATATATATTTCTGTACTATTGCCATGGTTCTGAGTCCAAGCATAACAAGGGTGGCATCCTCAGTACTTGTCATTAACATATGGTACCGCAAAATCCTAAAAGGAGGTGGGATGCAGATTCAATGGAAAATATAAAAAATTATGAATACTAGGCAAGAAATTTCTGTCACTGACTCACAGGCTGCCTGATGTTACGTATGGGTTCAGTTTCCAGTATTTCTACCATTCATTTCAAAGGAATTTCATGAAAAGCCAATTATTTGAAGTAAGCGGAATTTCTGGGAAAGAGAAAAAGAAAAATAATTCAGATCAATGAAACAACAGTAAAGAAGAAAACTTTTTTTCAGAAGAGCAAAGCACTCCTAAGTCCTACCAAATTAATACGCAAAAATAAAGTTAATTATAGTTCAACAGAACTTAAGGTCATTAATGGCAGCCAAACACATAATATTCAAAGATAAATGAAAGAGATTTGCTGGCATCACTTCTTAGAATACCTTGAGAATACGGAGCACCCGTGAAACACTTTGTTTGATCAACCTTTCCTTCATTTCTTTGCAATACATCAATCCCACGACTTCCACATAACTCTCCACATCTTCACAATCATCAATTTCAAGACGGCACAAAGGAGACTGTTTTTCAGAGAGCTTTTCAGCAAAGAAACTGCTATTTTCAACCAAAACATACTTATGAACACTCATCTTCACAGAAAACGCCGGTTTTCCAAATAAAACCACCTTCAAATCACTGGTTCCAGGTTCTCCAAACTCAATTGCCAGCTTCCGCTGCAAATTCTCAACTTTGGGTTTCGATGGTTTCTCAGTAACCACAGATGGATTAAGACCAGAATTATCAGGTACTAAAGATCCTAGATCATCAGAAACAAATTTCATTCTTGATGAGTTGGAAGCCAGGTTTCTCTCAGTCAGGGATGCTTGCTTCTTCTGAACAGGGTCTATGCGTGGAGGAGGGGTGGATTTGGGTTTGGGTTTGGTCCGAGGATTTTGAGCTTTGAGGTTCTTCTGAAACACAACTGGAGAGGGACAGCACCAAAACCCTTCTGGTGTTACAGCAATGGGCACACTTCTGATCTTGGTCTGACCCTGTTCTACTCTTGTAACTCTAAAATCAGTCATACTTACCAAAAATTTACAATGTTATAAATGGAAGTAAAGTTAAAAAAACGATGGATACCATAATTCAACTCCCCTCCCTCATCAAAGAAAACAGAACACTAACAATAAAAATAATAATTAAGCTTCCATAACAGCAATAAATTAGTTTTCCCTCAAAATGGCAATGTAAACGTTCAGATTCAAAACCAGGGTTTTAGAACTCAAAACACAAATACTCTCTGATATCCTGAATTAGGTTTGTTGCAGGATGGCAGCAATACGCAACTGTGGCCGGTGATGACTCTTCTTCACAATCTTGTTTCCTAATAGAAGTTCAGAAAGCAAAACAACAATCTAAAGCAATCAATTTCAAAGCATCAACCAGAAATTCAAATTTCAAAGCTACAGTTAAACTTCCTCTGCCACCAGTGACCACCAACCTGTGCTGTCTTGAAAAAGATTTAGCAGTGCGGTCCCAAAAAGAAGAATCTTTAGAAAGAAATTTTTTGAAACGTCGACTTCAATCTCTGGAACCACGACGTGGGTCTCCCATTAAATTGTAGAAAAGCCATCCAAAAACGTGAAAAGGAAAGGGAGAAAGAACACTGACCTCCTACGCCCAAATATGAAATCTTGAAATGAGAATATAGAGCCTCTTCAAATGAGAATATAGGGTCTTTAAATAACCAGCAGAAAGGATTTTACGATCTAAAAAATACGGAAAACCATTAAACACAGAATGGGTATTGTTAATAATGTCAGACACCGAATCTTTCTCTTTATCTGTAGTTTCATTTTTTCTAATTCCTCTTTGACATGAGTGGTCTGTAATAATTAAATCAAGCTTCGGTGTCAAGCATCAAGGAAACCAAAAATAGGATTTTGCACGGAGATAATGATGACTGATGGAGTGATGGGTTGTTCTCTAATCCTTACAAAAGAGTAAAACCAGGAGGATTTTACCAAAAAAATCAAAAACACCAGAAGGAAGAATACAAAAGGCAGGTACGACACTACGACTGTACCCTAAGGGGTTGTTTAAATTTTAAAACAGATCTCTCTCTCCCTCTCTCTCTCTCTCTCTCTCTCTCTCTCTCTCTCTCCTCCCCTTCAAAAATTCCCTCGGCCATCATCACTCATCGGTCATCACTCAAGCTCCAGAACCTGCCTGGTCCTTCCGTTTTTTTTTTTTTTTTTTTCTTGCTTCTCATTTTTCTTTCAATACTAATAATAAGATTTGTGTTTCCCTCTCTCAAGAATTTCAAAATTTTTTGAATTTTTTTTTCTTTTCCGGCCTTCCAAACATACCAAAATCATGGGAATTGGACAATTCCTGTTGGAATTTGGAACCGACTTTTTTTCATTCTTTTATAAAATTTTGGAAGCAACAATGTAGTCGTAATGAATTCTCTGTGGTTCACCTATGCGTTCATGTTAGAGACCAACATTTGTTCTATTTATTGTCAATTGCAAGATGAAGAGGAGTATTTATGAATTGAACCCAAGGGGGTAGCACAGTTGGTGAGTAATAAACTTAGTACGAGTCGTAAACTTGGATATCCTAAGTTCGATTTTCACTAGGTACACTGCACACTTTAGGGCACTCACACAGGGTATTTAATGCTCTTCACTAATTTCAGTGAAAGTTAAATGGTTCTTATTCAACCCCGATATGACCCGATCCATGCTGTTGTGGGGTCAATGTGGACCCGAGAGACTAGTCAGGAAAAATGCCTGGGTACCTGTAGTAAGCAAAAAAAAAAAGAGTATTTATGGAAGTTAACGAAACATTTGTTGACCTCTGACATATACATGCAGGTGATTATATGTGCAAAGTGTTTATGGAAGTAAACGGAATATTATGTAGGCATGCATTAGGCTCTTTATTTCTCTTCTCTCATCATTTAATGATTTGGGCCCGTTGTACAAATCGATACTCACTGAAACTTTTCTTCTCTTTAGACATCTATGAAGCTAATACAATAGAGTAGTGACCCGATTTCTCTCTTATAAAATAAACCAGCTTTGAAAGTTTAAACTCGAATTATTGATTGTGGCTTTTCTCCAAAATTGTAAACTCAAATCAATAGGGCACGATGAATTTCTTTCTTGATTTTTATTTAAAATCAGAATTGATTAATTTTTCATTCACCCAAAAAATAATTTACCATTTAAGAAATCATGATTAATTTGAATAGACTCCACGCATTCAGCCAATTTAGATCCGAATTGTAAAACAATGGCGGTCCCCCATGGTATAATACAGCCACATATGATTGTGACAAAACATGAATGAGAAAGAGTTGAGATTAATTCGGTAGAGGTAGGACTTGGTCCCTTGGAATCTTGGATAAGGTTGATAAGCTATGTTTTTAGTGTAAAATTTGTTAGGGTGATAGGCCATACCTCAATACCCATCCAAGACTTTACTGAACAAAGGACATTCTTATTTAATGTATAGGAATTGGAACCTAAGAGCAAGCTATGTTCTATTACTATAAAGTTTGTACATACCACGATACCATCCAAATCTTTTCAATGAGATATCTTATTATTTATTGTATAGGAGTTAGGACGTAGGAGATAGGAGTCTAAGGACTTAAAGAGGACCTTTGGCACTGAGAATTTTTTTTTTTTTTTTTTTTT
>NC_056563.1:20552662-20617273 GCF_013358625.1 Macadamia integrifolia | reverse complement strand
AGGCAGGTACGACACTACGACTGTACCCTAAGGGGTTGTTTAAATTTTAAAACAGATCTCTCTCTCCCTCTCTCTCTCTCTCTCTCTCTCTCTCTCTCTCTCTCTCTGAGAGAGACTTCTCTCTCTCTCTCTCTCTCTCTCTCTCTCTCTCTCTCTCATATAAACTTATAAAGTATGGAAAAAGTTCTCTCACCTATCGAGGGGATGGTACACTTATACTTCTCTTTTTCATATGAAATTACCTTGCTGCCTTTCTATATCAAGTAACATTTTTGCTGCATCTCATTAGTGCACTCCTCTATATCATTTGCTCAATGAATTCTTTCTCCAAATTAGGGCTATTGATTGATAGTAGAAATTTCAATCACATTTGTATCTGTTTAGGGGTATTCAAATCCAGATTAAAGGGTATCCAATTCGAATAGATATCCAACTAATAATAAAAAATTAAGTAACTAATGATCTTTAGGGTTCTTGAAGATTGGACAGGTTCTAGAGATGAGGAAAAGAGCTAGTATTATTGAGAGATATGGATTGAGAACTAATCGTATCCATAGGGGGGTAGGAAGGTCTAGGTTATACAAGTCAATGATGTAAATTGATAATCGAAAATCTAGATTTGATTCACATTTGTATTCGTTTATGGGTATCTATATCCAATCTGGAGATATTCAGATCTGATCACATTCAATTATGTTGGATCCATCTACATCGCTACTCTAAACAATCCCAAAAATTAGTACAAAGGGAACATTCAAGTAACAGGTCGCCGACCTCCCCCTTTACATAATACTTTAAAAGGAAAAAATAAATAAATAATAAGAATCTAGTTTTTCCAAGGCCATAGTGAATGAATTTGACCTATTACAACCATGTACAATATGGGGAGTGAAGTAGAAAAAGATGAGGGTCACATTTGGATCAACCCGTCATTCAACCACTAGTGAATACAAACTTTGTCCAATAAACAAATAAAACCTTAAAAAGAAACAAGTAAGGCTTTTTTTTTTCTTTTTCGTTTTTTTGAGTTATCATGACAAGCAACATGATCTTGTCACGCCGAAAGGCATTAAAAAATGAATATATCATGAGGTGTGGAAGAATGTGGTGTGAAGAGTGGTTAAACTAATCATTAGTAGTTAAAGCACTCTTCAAATTGTGTGGCTTATCTTAATGTATTGTCCAACATTTATTCGATTTTACTCACCTTGTGTATACAAACGTTGACTCAATTGATGTCTTGTTTGGGAAATTATGAATATGTTGGAGATTGTGACAATTCTCTAAACTAATCATTTTCTTTAATTGAGTATAAAGCTCTCTTCCCACTCGTACATATTTGGACAAAAATTTACTTATTAATTAGGATGTTCCAGTAAGAATGAGTGATTGAATTCAAATTGAAGGAACTAAAAGGCCTAGGTTAGGGACATACCTAAAATGACTATAGAAGAAATAGTGAGGAAAGATATCCGCAGTTTAAGTTTTGTCTCAATTGTGATCTCCAATTGAGCTGATTGCAGGAGCGGTCTTATTCCTTATTTGATAAGAACGCTCCTATAACATGAAAGAAAACCAAATCAAAATAGTTGAAGCCTAGAAAAAAACTACTTCTTCACAAGTGAGGTGAGATGCTTCTTTCAATTCGAATAAGGGGTCACCCTCTATTTAGTTGAAGTTTTGCACAAATCCATGCCGCCCCCATTTGATTGAAATAGAACTAAGGTATTGTTGTTGATTAGGCATGATCCTTCCATTTTACAGCTGATGTTAACATCATTAGTCAAGGATAATGTGGATAAACAATATTGTCATGGGACAAATAAAGAGTATCTATAGATACTTCTAGACATCTCAATTGGTTCTCAAAAGTTTAATATTTTAGTTATAAAACTTCTCTCTCTCTCTCTCTCTCTCTCCCTCTCCCTACTTTGGATTGGTTTAAAATTAAAAATAAACGTTGACTTAGAAATTTAATTATTCATCCATCCATTTGGTTGATATTTGATGCACCATATCTGTTCCGAACTAGGGAAACAAAAATGGCAAGAAGATTCTCAAAGACATTCGCTTCATGTTCTCTATTGATGGCTTTTCTGTTTGCTTACTCTGCATCCGTTCAATTCAATGATCAAGATAAGTTTACTAATTAATCTCCCACAGTTCCCTTTTTATTATTTTATCCTACTTTCTGGGATCTTCTATATGTTCTAGCTTGTTTCTTTTGGTTTGTCAACCAGACTGGTACTTGTGGATTCCTCTCTATACATGCGCTTCCATTGTTAACCTGGTTAACAACACCTTCACTACATCCAAAACAATCAGAAGAATTGCAAATATAACCTCTTGGTTTGGAGCTTTCTTGTTTCCAAGGTTTTGAGAGAAGATTATTTGTATGAATTTGGCTGGGTTTTGGTCCTTTGATTTGGAGAATAAAGTGGTTAGAGAGAAATTGGGAAGTGGGTTGGTTGTGATCTCCATGTTTCTGCAACTTGAAGCTTCATCTCCTCCCAACAAAGACGATGATGATTCAAAGGAACTCGACACCATCCCAATATATGTTGAATACGGCGAAAATTAATTAAACCACTCTTCTTTTTCTTCGAGTGCGGATTAGGTTTTCGTGCGAAAATCATTCTCATATATGTTGATCAGCACAGGTAGAATCCACCACAGAGTTGATTGTTGAATGAATTCCATCTGTACAAATCAATCCTGTACAAAAATAGTTCTCGTGCGAGGACTTGATTCGCTCTCTTCTTCTTCTTATGACAGGGGGACCATCCCTCGGAAGGGATTGTTCCCCCAAAGACCTACCTTGTTTTGGCTTCAAGGAACCTTATAAGGCAGCTTTAGGGCTCCTTAGTTGCCCTAGATTCCAACACACTACATAAGTTCTTTGAAGACCATTTTCAAGATGATCAACCCTTGGCATCTATGATTAGGCAGGTGACCTTTGCTCATTCAACCATTCTGTTAGTGGATGGCATGCACAAGGGGGGATTTCTACACTTGTTACTCTTCACGCTGCATGGGCTTGTTCCCACGATTATTAGGTAGATGGGGGTTGGGACAAAGTCCAGATCAGCTCAGCTCCCCACGTGAGGAGAGGAGTTACAAATGAATTTCCATCTCATCCAACTCGTGGTTAGAAGAAGTGAGATAGGGTGAAGATTCCCAATTGATGACTCTTATTCATGTGGAGAGGTCACCACTGTGGTGGGGAAAGTATTTTGACTCACCAAATGTCGGAGGAAAAAAATTTTGTTTTCCTTCACCCATGTCGGTGATGTAATACTATAATTGGACTCTCAAGGCTTGAATTTGGATCCGCTATCTGATCGCACTTGTGAAGATTCAACACCTGTCATTTTCCTTTCATGTATACTATTTTTCACCCTTGTAATAACAGGAAGTATTACAATAATTGGACTCTCAAGGCTTGAATTTGGATCCGCTATCTGATCACATTTGTGAGGATTCAACACCTGTCATTTTTCTTTCATATATACCATTTTTCACCTTTGTAATAACAAGAAGTATGACATGTGTTGGATTTTCACATGTACCACTAGATTATCGTACATGCAGTGGATCCAAACTCTTAAGACTCTACATTCATTAATAATTCCAACATTATATTGTATGAGGTAGAAAATATCTTCTTTTTTTTTTTTAATTCAACCAGAGGGTTACGATTTCTCTTCCTTACCCACTTTAAATGTTGAAACATTCCTCCTTTTATTTTCAGTCGTTTAATTGATATAGTATTAAACCCCTTGACAACACCCTTTCTCCCCTCCCCTCTTCCCCCTCCCTCCAAAAAAAAAATTTTGATACGGCATTAGGTCTCTTTTACTTTAATAATTGAAATGAGGGAAAGACTATCTCAGGAATATTTGCCTGTGATTTAATAAATCCTAAAAACATGAGATAGAATTGGGCTAAGTAGTATTTCTTCCTTATTATTGTTTTTTTGGGAGTGTGGGTGGTGGGTGGGGGGTGGGGGGTGGGGGGGGGAGGAGAGAGGAGGAGGGGTGGACAAAAGGAGGATTGACATTTCAATATGAAATATGCATAATAGAAAGGTTTTTTTGTTATATTGCCTTATTAGTCGGTTGATGATATTGATCTTCTTACACATTGCTGGTTTGAATTTGACTAGGGTTGGTAGCATTGGTGAGTGTCAGTTATGGTTTCTCTTTGGTCTTTTTTATCTTCATAAAAGAAGATATGGAGTGGGAAAAATGAGATATAAAGCCTGCAATCAAATCAAGAGAATAGAAAAATTTTGTAACAATTAGCTAACATGATTGAATAACTGCCTTCAAAATATTTCAAATTTAATTATTAAAGTTTCGTATATTTTGCGATAAAATTGTCTTGTTTTAAGAAAGATTCTATTTTAAAAGTGTGATTACCAAATTGTATAGGAATTCAAGGTAATTACACAATTATACAATTATGATTACAAGAGTTAACAATAAATTTTTTTTTTAACTGATTCCACATTACTTTCCTTCCCAAAGTATAGACATTGTTTCTTTTCTCTTCTAATATATTTAGAATTGCATCATATTTTTATTCTACATGAAACTTCTTTTTGAAGGAGAAAGATTTTTTTTGCACTGACAAGTAGCAAAATAACTGGTCTTTTAGGGATTAAAATCCTCTATTCCATTGTATGAGGAAAAGATATATGCTGCTGCTAATAGGGTTTGAGTTAGTAAATGCTAATCATGTAAGATACAAAAGACAAAATATTTTTTAACGATATTTTGTCAAGGGATATATAGGACTGTTATGATGCTAGAGTGTGAGGGTTTAACGATGAGAAAGTGTGAGGTCCAACGATGGGATATGAGAAGACATGCATAAGAATCTGCACACTAGCATCGTGACTATATTTTTCTATTTTATTAAATACACTACTAGTAACACAAAAAGAAGCAGAAAAGGTTGGACAAGCTACCCTATGTGGTGCTCGCTATCAATCTTTCTTTCCCCATTGAAAGCCACTCATGTATGATGCCTCGTCTCGTGGCCCCAATGGCACCGCCCTCTAGTATGCAACAGATGGTCGACATGCCTATCCATTCCTAAAAAAATTGTATTGAGTCCCCAATCAGTTCAATGGTTTCTACATAAACCAATTGAAATTTGCAAGTATAGATGGTTATTAAAAGAATGTATTATCCAATAAAGATGCAATATTGCACATCGTTGAGAATGCACTGATCTCCAATCAAATTCAGTTCAACCTACCATTACAATGGCAGATCAGTTCGCATTTGGGAGAACCCATGGCTTCCTTCTATAGGAGGATATTGAATTACTTCCACATAGGCTGATATTTATATTGATATATGTGTGTGTGTGTGTGAAATCTAATATTCTTGTTGGATATGTGGAATATTACAAAGCAGAGATCTCCCTTCTCTTACATGGAATGAGACTATATTCTTCAACTCATCCTTAGCTCTGAAGAAGGCCCAGAAAACTTCAGATTGGGAGAATCTCTGGTACAGAGTAGTCTCACTCCACTTTAAGTGTCTCTTTGATACCAAAAGAGGTCTATAAAATATTGTAGAGCATGAAAATACCCCAAAAGGCACAAATGTTTATTTGGAATGCTTATTATAATGCTATTATTGCAATGACTAACTTGAATCTTGGCATGCCCATTATCGTCCAATAGTCTTGCGAAAACGTTGCTTGCTGTACAGGGGCTTGTCCTGAGGGCTATGATCACTACTATAGAGCACCCTTTTTTTGTATTATCAAAAAAAAAAAAATTTGCAATGACTAACTTGAAACAAAAGAATACTGTTAATTGTGACATATACCCATATTATAGGGAGGGGATGGAAACTAATCATGCTCTTCTTCAATTGTCCACTTGCTCAATAGATTTGGTTTGCTTCTTTTGTCTCCTTAAGATATGTTTGCTTTCTAAAGCAATGCTTATATAAACAGATAATTATTGAAATGAAACTCTAAAATGATGCAGAAAAAAAAAAAAGAACAAATAATCAAATAATGCACACAGATTTATGAGGTTCGACAAGATTACCTACATTGTCGTGAGATGAGATCCTGCTTCACTATCAATAAAGAATATGATTATATCACTTGTCCTCATACCTCTCTCAAATTACTTACAGAGGGAGAGAGAGAGAGAGAGAGAGAGAGAGAGAGAGAGAGAGAGAGAGAGAGAGAGGTTTTTTGGTCGATCACCCCATTTAGGAATCTTGTGAGGGATACCTTTTAAGTCGTTCGATTATAAGTACAAAATTTTAATGCGTTGATGTGGAATATTCTATTATATTAGGTTTATATTTGAAATATAGTTGTATATACTTATGTAGACCCCTAGAATTCATCCATCAAAATGAACTTGTTCAAACTTCAAGGGTGAATTTGGTTGATTACCCAAAAAAAATTAATGAACATATTCAAACTTCAGGGGTTGCAAAAGCTGGAGAAGGAGAAGACGAAGGAGCCGAACAATCCACTGGAGATTGGAGATTTTGAAGCCACTAATATCAAAGAGAACTTGTGAAGGCTCTCCGCTGCTTTAATCACAGGTAATGTCGGAGACGGAGAAAAGGAATGAGGTTAACTCAATCTCCTCAAACGAGACTTGCCATTGCAATCACAGGGATTTTGGGTTCGAAAACTAACTCTTAAAAATAAGAGACAGCGATGCGTGAAGAAGGGAAAAGGGTTTGGGGTTGGGGTTTTTTGGAGTATGTGATCTATGGATTATATACTTGATACTTATGGTATATTCAAAACCCTCGTTTTCGTCTTCTCATCTCATTCCCACCCACAACAAAAAATGATCCTAATCGAGAAGGTGTTCATCGCTTCTCTGATTTATCAACAAGTTGCAAGATAAAAATCAAACACAAAGAAGATCAAAGTAAAACACACGCATGCCTAAATTATAAAGCCTCCAACTCAAGATTAGATGATCGATCATCATTGTGGAGCCAAGAATCAGAGAATTTTCAAAACTGAAACTACATCTACCGCTAAAAGGAGAAAACAAAGAAAATAAAGAGAGAAAAAGAGGTGTCGCCTAGGCGAGGGCAGAGCGCAAGGGTTAGTGTTTGAGAAACAAACAAAATTGCTTCATGCCGCTGCAATCAAGCTTTAGAGACAATCAACTTGAAGATCCAACAAGGATTGGAAGAAGCCCCCATGCTACTGAAAGCCTCGTAAGAAATCGAGGAGGAAAATGAAGCCCTGCCTTGCAGGGAGAAGACAAACCAAAGAGCTAGTAGCAAAAACAGCTAGAAAGACCAGGGAGCATTGTATGTCTAGGTTGGGATCATATATATATATATATATATTTTTTTTTTTTTGAGGGTCGTATTTTGTTCCCAACGTATATGGGCGGTGTATGAAATCAATGAACGAATGAGATTTATTGATGCCAATCTCACGGATAAGATTACTCCCAAGCACCAATACGGTTAGCTGAGGTGTTGACCAGAAAAACTTTTGTTATTTATATATATATATATATAGTGAAACCCTATATAAAAAATTTATAAAAATGCCCCATATAGCCTATCACCCCACTTGGGTTCCTCTCTATCTTCATTGATACTTGGTCTTTTTGTCAAAACCCAAGGCTAGAGGGTTAGCATGCATTGTTTTTCAACGGTCATAGTACCTTGGAATGGGTGGTTGTTGAAGATAGTTATCCATCCTTGGTTCTTGTTAGTGAGACTTGAGTTGTCAAGAAGAATCATCCACCGTGCAACTTGTTAATAGTGGTAATTGATATCAGACAAATCCTACAAAAAATTTTCTTACTTGTGAATTCTGTTTTGTAATTAGAGATGAAAACACTCATGCTCGTGATGTTGCCAAATGACCTTCCTACATTCCTAGGTCAGGTTGTTGGGACTAGGGGTGTAAGTTTAGTCCTGACGATCCAAACCCACCTTAATCCGCCCTGAGCCCGAACCCTGTCTAACCGAACTATGAGGGTCAACCTAGCCCAACCCGACCTAACCTTGTGTGGGGTTGGGCCGAGCTTAGATTGAGGCATAGAAAACCCAACCCGACCCTAACATGCCCTGAGTCTAACCTTGATTATTATTGTGCTTTGTAAAATGCATGTGTCTCTCCTAGCCAAGAGAGTTTCTTATTGTTATCATTGAGTTTCTTGTGTAACAAGAATATGATAGAGAACAATATAGCCAAAAGAGAAAGCACAAAACCAAAGGAAAAACTCATCTCTACAACCACGAAATAAGTAATGAGGAGAGGTGGGGGCTTGTAGTACTTGAGTTTCTTGACCCTTATATATTGGAAATTAAGCATTATTGTAAATCAAGATGAAATTCTAACAACAATGAATGATTGGATTATATCTTAATATGTTGGCTTTTCATGGAGGGGATTTAGAAAAAGGGTCATATGGAAAAATAGGGGTACATGAAATTTCCATGAAAGAATGATAAAATATCACGTTCAATATAGTTTAATGGAGGAATTCATTTTAGGATTTTAATTAAAAAATCGTGTTTCAATTCATTTTAGAAATTGAAATCGGAATTGAATCGTATTTATCGGAATGTGATTCCACTAAGAAGACCAGTTAGGGTCAACCCGGCCCAACCTTGAGCCAGGTAGGGTTGTGCCTGAGCATGAACCCAGCAGGGTTGGGTTGAGTAGGGTTAGGTTAGGGTTTTAAGAAACCCGGTCCAACCCGGCCCTGTTTCACCCCTAGTTGGGACTCCTTTTCAGAGGATCTCATACCTATTGTCGAAGTTCTTTTTTTTGCCCTTTTTAGTGGATGAAATAATTTAGCCCCCATAAGCATGGATTTAGGGGACGGTAATGGTATGGGAGATGCCGATACTGACTCAGATTGGATTGGATTGATGAGTATCAGTCGGTTTTGCCCTTTTTTTTTTTTTTTTATGAAAAGTATACATTTTTTTTTTTTACTATTTTACCTTTGATACGATACGGGTAATCAATCCAGATTGCTCAAGGATCAGGGATCGGTCTCAACCAAAAATGATACGATACAGCTAATATAGCCGATATGATATTGATACTTGAAACCATGCCCATGAGTCGATTTGCAAAAAAGAAAAGAAAATGTTAAATACCTCAATTGTAATCTCTAAAAGGTAAAAGGATTTTCAGCCATCAAGTTAGAAGAAATCTTTATCCACTAGTAATGTGACCATAGGATAAAACTCTCATCCATCAAGAAACTCTCACCAATATTGATAATACAAATCTTACCCACGTTGACAAATTTGAAAATACTTTTACCTTGGGTTATCTGAAAATCACAATGGCCATGGAAAAATGACTCGAATCCTCTGTGGCATAACAAGATGTCTAGAGCGCATTCAATATCCAGAAACATCTTAGGTTGCGTATGATTGCCTTGAACTCCATACCTGAACATTTTTTACCATTCGATGCTCGCTAGACACCCTATTGCGCCACGGAGGAATTCAATCCAAAAAGGACTTGGATCGTCCTAAATCCTAATCCCTATGGGAGAATCATGAATGGAATTTCCATTAAAAAAAAAAAAAACATTGGGCAATGGCTAACTCTCTCCAATGGGGCCCATCATATCTACAGGTTGAGCACCTCTATTTCATACCTGTATGTAATGGTCGGGCGAAATCACAAGCCATGGAGCTCCTCTCACTATCTTCTCACGTAAGGACTCCGCTCTCTTCTTCCTCACCAAAGGTTTCAATCGGAAATCGCAGGTTCCTATCTCGTCGGGGCCTTGCATTTCCTGGTAGTGAGAAGTACTCAGATGGTTCGAAGCTCAAATTTCTTTATTTCAGAGCTCAAGCTTCTTCGGGTATGCTCAATCTTCTTTCCCTTCTTACGATCTGGTCTTCTTCCCATTGGTTTCCATTTTTTATTTTCTCTGCACATAGAAGTTTATTCATCTGGTTCTTGACTGGTTTTATGCGACCCTTATGGCTTTTGACGATTTAAATTTCGTTAATGTAATTAGAAAAATTTATAACTTGTGAAGTTGGAAGAACACAGCCATTGCTTCCCAATGGTAGCAGTGGCGGAATCGTTTTGCCTTTTTAACTGTATTATATGAAATATCTGGCCAATATGTTCAAAATGGCGCCCAATTCCACCCACATTCCCAACCCAATTCTTTATGTTGTTGAATCCGTTGAAGCTCAGTTATCCGTGTCAAACTATGGTCCATTGGGAAGAAGTGCTTCTAATAATTGTTATCGCTCTATGCAATTGGGAAGTTGCCCATCCTAATAATAGTTACGCTGGAAGTTTTGTGCAGTAGTGGTCTCTCTATCTGCTTGATGGGTCACAGATACTACTACATCACTTATAACTGAAAGCAAATATTCTTTTGATGATATGTAAGGACTAAGGAATCGAGTACAGAAGTTAAAATATTAATTGACAGGGAAAATGGTGTTCATCAAGATTGGGGCAACCGGGCTGTTGGTGAAGACTAACATAATCGCCCTCTGCTCGTGTGCGGAAAATTTTGGTTTTCATATTGAAATTATACCCAGACCTGAGATAATTATGCTGACTGAGTCTGATTATCTTTGATCATAATGCCACTTTTCCTGTCTTGGTGGATACTTATTTAGACATGAAAAACCATGTATAAAAATCATGGAATGCGTAGAATTAATGAATAGGAGAGGGAGTGTTTGTGCCTAAGATGATGGTTAAACATAATTAGAGAAGATATTTCTTTTCAATCTGATGCTTGTTCCCTTTCCTTTTATCTTTTGTTGCAAGTTGAACTGTAAAAGGTATGATAATCTTCATTTGCTTCCAATTTATTTGTTTCTTGGTTTCCATCATTGAGTTTATTTCTCCATTTGTACATCTAGAGAAGCCAGATGTCATCAAACAGGAAGCCCAGAATAAAGATAAGGATATTGCATTTGTCGCTGGTGCTACTGGTAAAGTTGGTTCACGTGCTGTAAGGTTAAGTCCTACTACACCCTTCATCTCAAAAGTCAAATGATTATTTCAGTGCCTTGTATTTCAAGTTCTTAACTTTAGAAATTTTGATCAGGGAGCTTCTAAAACTCGGGTTCCGAGTTAGAGCATGTGTCAGGAGTCCTCAAAAAGCAGAAAGTCTTGTGCAAGTAAAGCTTTACTTGGTGGTTGTAGAGTTCTAGTTTCATTTCATCCATTCATTATGAATGTAATCATTTTTTCCATTACTTACAGAGTGTTCAAGAAATGAAAATGAATACTGGAGATGCAAGCAGAGAAACTCAATGTAAGACAAGAGAGCTTTGGTGCATAGTTCTGATCTTATATACTGTTGCCTTGAAACATGAGAAATTAGAAAAAGGAAAAAAAAAAATCCAATTGAACATCTGATATTTGTGGTTGACTAGACATGTTTTAAGGCCAGTAACATGTCATTGTTTGGTCTTTAGCCCAGCTGTAGAGAAGCTTGAAATTGTGGAATGTGATCTGGAGAATCAAGATATGATCATACCGGCAATAGGCAATGCATCTGTGGTTTTGTGCTGCATAGGTGCCAGCGAGAAAGAAGTTTTTGATATCACTGGACCATATCGAATTGACTATCAGGCTACTAAAAACCTTATCGATGCAGGTAACCAGGATTAAGACTTTTTCTTCATTGTTATTGTAGTTGGTTTTCAATCAATTATTTTTTTCCTGCTCTGTTACTTTTTGGCATCATGGCCTCACATTAAGGAATGTTCTAATAGACAGACCAGAAAGTCTAGTAGAAATACGTGACTTAAGCCATCAATAGAACTGGGTGATTTTTCTAAATTTTGGGCTTACTTTACTTGATCAGATTACTATTCTCATTGGGTTTAGGTAGAACATGGACATTGTTTTGATTCCCAACCTGCCTGAACCCAGGACAAAGAGGATGCACCTGGCTAACCCGCCAGAATTTTTAATCTGTTGATATCTCTTTATATGTGTTCTGGGGTTCGGGCTGGCACATCCCCACCAAATTGAGAGTTTTTATGTGTGTTTCAACTTATGAATCATCCTGCGGGTCAGATCAGAGAACACTGATTAACTTTCTCAAATATACAGCTACTGTTGCACAAGTTGACCACTTTATTTTGCTCACATCTTTGGGGACAAACAAAATTGGATTTCCTGCAGCTATTCTAAAGTAAGTATATGGTTGAATTTCCCAAAATTTGTACCCAAGAGTTGTATAAACTTTCTGCTTCACTATCAAGTACAAGCAATTTTTCCAAAAGAGGCACCACAAGAGTTGTATTATAGGACCACTACCTCATGGTAGCAGGATTTTTTTTTTTTTTGTGTGTGTGGGGGCGGGGGGGGGACAGGGACTATTGGATGGGTAACTCATGGTATGAGTAAGCTTTATGCTTTTTGCACTCTGGCTTGATTTCTTGGAACTTGGGCCTTTCTTTGTTCGTCTTCTCTGCTTTCTGGTAATAGGTTGTTTTGGTTATCAAGAGAATAAAATGGAGAGTTTGTCAATTCTTTGCGAACAGTTCCTTTCTCGCTAAGATCAAACACTAGTATACCATTTATCTAATTGACTGACCTTCGATTCTGCTGCCAAAGTTTGTTTTGGGGAGTCCTGATTTGGAAAAGAAAAGCAGAGGAAGCATTGATAGCCAGTGGTCTTCCTTACACTGTGAGTGTCTACCATACTGCTCCATATTTATTGAATCCATGGTCCAGATATATCTTGATTCAACTTTGTTTCCCTTATTTATTACTTATTTTCAGGTAGTTAGGCCTGGAGGAATGGAGAGACCGACTGATGCTTACAAGGAAACTCATAATATTTTCCTCGCAATGGAAGATACTTTATTTGGTGGCCAAGTCTCAAACCTTCAGGTACTCATGGAAATATGCACTAGTTACATTGTGGATCCAATCTCTTGCAGATGGGATCCGATGGAACTAATGCTATACAAATTCCCATAAATCCTGTTTTTTTGGGTGTTCATGAAGGATATTGAGGAAATTGTCACCACATTCACATTCTTCTATGATCTTTTTCTTTTTTATGAAACATTCTTCTATGCTTTGGTTCTATTGCCATGAATCTAAATTTTGGCTTCTTGCGATCAAATAACAGATATTTTATTAATGCCAGATGCAAAAGGCATAAGTTCAACATTTGGTCCCTCAATCAATAATTGTATACGAACGTAGTAGTATATACACCAGCACATTTTCTTTTTGTTACAGTGCAGTCATTATCTATAACTTCCATGTAACAGCCATTATATTTTTATTTTTTATTTTTAATTTATGAGGTGGGTCTGGTTTCCTTTTCAATTTCTCATGTGTTATAATCTGTGCTGTAGGTGGCAGAACTCATGGCATTTATGGCAAAAAATAGAAGCATGTCTTACTGTAAGGTAGTGGAAGTAATTGCAGAAACAACTGCACCACTAACACCCATGGGGGAGCTTCTTGCTAGGATACCATCTCAACGTGTAGATAGTTCCACATCCAAGGTAGTTCAATTCAATGCTTGCCAAAGGAAGATAATTTCAATCTGTAAAATGCTCTGAATAGTATTAGTTGGAACCATATACATATTGGACAGCAATTCTTCTATCAGAAAAATCAATGCCAAGACCTAAATTCAAGTGTATTTCAACCACAATTCTTAACTCCTGCTAAGGATTCAACGTCAGGAATTGACTCAAGGAGACCCATTTACTTATCCATAAAAGTGCAATAATGGAAGAGTTTCTATCAAGAAAACAAAGTCAACTATATTATATTGGAAATATAATAGCACAGAAATACAAAAGCGAAGATAAATCAAGAAAGTACAATGCTGATTAGAAGATTATACAGGTTAAGGATACTTTGTCAATCAATTTTAAACTTTTGATGTTTACATATTATGGCTTACATAATTTTCTTTTTACATCTTTTGGTTCTTTTCCCTGTGTTTTCTTTTTATTCCTGTATATAAATCTATTTATCTTCTGTTTGAAGATGCTCCAATTGTGTGTTATGTGTGTATGCAGACATTCATGCATGTATATATATATATATATACACATATATCTAATATTCAATACACAAGTACTCTTTTGGAGTCATAAATATGTACTGAGTATGTAAACAAGAAGCTAAAAGCATGTTCAGTACGGATACAGTGCTAACAAGCATATTGGCTCCTAAAAAATTGGGAAAAAGGGGTAGCCCTTGTTACATAAGTCCAAATATTGGCCACTTCATATTTCCGACTCATTATCTGATTTTCTCTGATAAGTTTGTGAGGAGCTAAAATAATTTGCTTTTTCTTCAGGGAATTCAAGATGCAAATTTACCTGGTCCTTCGCCTGAAGCTGAAGCTAAGAGCACTGCCATCGTGGAAGAACCTGCCCAAGTGAAAGCGTGGCTGACAAAGCCACTCTCTCCATATATTATGTAATGCAGCTTGATCAATGTTACCTCTAATTAGAAAGTGAGTTATCATAACAGAAAAAAAAAACCAATGCACGAGGCTCCCTCCAAACACATAATGAATTTTAGAAGGTATGAAGATTTGGAAACCACCAACACCTCTGACTCCTAACCCAAGCACCTCTCCTGGTGTTGCCAAAGGAAGATATGCATGGGCTGAACAGACAGTCTCAAAGTCTTCCCCTTCATATGCTTAGACTAGTTTATCAAAATCCCCAAGCACGGCTGCTGAGAAGGAATTGAGCTAATCTACCCAAAACAGAAGTCAATAAAGCTAGGCCTCTATCTTCTCATATTATGTAAGCTGTTGTGGCCATCATAAAAGCTGCTCAGCCCTTTTGTTTATTTTCCCTGAATTTTTTCATTTTGTGCATTCTGTTATTCTGATCTGAAACCACCATCATCTCCAACTCCAACCCCACCTTCACCTTCACCTTTAAGTCCTGAAAAATTGTCAGACCCTGAGACTCCAGATGCTCGAGTTACCATACAGGGACAACAGGCATTATTGAGGCAAAATCAGCCAAAACTGGAGTGCAGGAGACACTGCCTCCCTCTCCTTATACTGCATGACCCAGTTTGGCCTAGAGCTTGCCTATCATAGAATGATAATGACATGATGGTTTCTTTACAAGTTGATATCATTTTGACAGTTACAAGGATTTGAAGCCACCTACTTCTCCAACCCCAACACCAAGTGGTTCCAAGGAAGGATTTGTTGGTTCTGCACTGCCAGTAGGTGCTGTTTTACCATCTACAACAGTTAGTGTTGTATCAAAGAGAGAACTATCCAAGTGATTGGAGAGGATTTACCCCATGTTCCAACTCAGAAGAAAAGTCATCTTTCACCTTATTCTGTGTCAGACAATTATTATTGTTATTATTCTCAGTAATGTTGGTTTGCCCTAATTGTAACCTCCCTTTTACTACTGCTGCTGATTCTGTTATGTATTTTTCCCCCGTTTCTGAACCATTATATACAAATTGGAGGTACAACTCATCTTTCTGTTACTGCTTTTACTGGTACTGTATCTGGCGAAATTGCTGAGGTCACTGCTGCTCTATTTGAATAAATGATTCCCAGATCCTGTGAAGCATTTTTTATGTACAAATTAGTATCATATGGATAATTTAAGGTTCAAAACGTTTACCACTATTATGTTAGGAAGTTGCTTCCATATCTAGAGAGAGGGAAAGCACTAAAAAATTGTATGAATTTTTATTCTCTTAATATCCGTATAGTTCTCTCTTAGAGAATGGGCCCTGGCGCAACGGTATGGTTGCTCCATTGCAACCTAGAGGTCTTGGGTTCAAGTTGGGAAACATCCTCTCTGTAATGTGAGGGTAAGACTGCATATATTATGACCCTCCCCAGACCCTGCAGTGGCGGGAGCTTTGAGCACTGGGTACACCCTTTTTATCTGTATAGTTCTTTCTTGATCTCTTAGGTTATACAACAGTAAGTTTGCTCCATTGCGACCTAGTGGTCATGAGTTTGAGTTGGGAAACAGCGTCACCACGAATCGGGGGTAAGGTTACGTACATTATGACCCTCCCCAAACCCCACAGTGGTGGGAGCCTCATAGACTCGGTTCGCCCTTTTTTTTATGACTGTTTAGAGGAGGAATTATTTCCTCATTATAAACAAATCCTAGAGCTTGAATTGGTCAAAGTCATTTAGACTATGGACTGTGATGGTCTCTTAGGTTATACAGGACCAAGAATAAGTTCCCAAATTTGTTAAGCATTTTGCTAAGTCGAGGTATATTTTTTTGCTTCTAAATATGAATATCGTTCTTCTCTTTGTAGGCATCATGCAAGTTACTGCCTATGTCATTGTACCGATTGGCTTCTTGCTAGTACTTTGTGTTCACTTTTTTCTTTCTTTCTCTAGTTTATGTGATCCTCTTTTTCTCAGGTATGATGACTTGAAGCCACCAACTTCACCGTCCCCCAGTGTACCTACAGTATCACTTGTCTCAACATCTAGTAGTGATGGTGCTCCTCCGTTATCAACCACATCAGGCAACGGATCAGCTCAACCTCCACCACTTGATAAGCCATCAGACAAACATCACTCTATGGAACCAAAACCAAGGCCACTTTCACCTTTTTCTATGTAGGCTATAAGCTTGCTCTTTTATTTACTGCTAGCTTTCATTATTTGCTTGATGATTTTCTGGAGGAGGAATTATTTCCTCATTATGAAGAAATCCTAGAGCTTGAATTGGTCCATGTTATTTTGTATTTTAGTCTCCATTTAAGTGAAAGATAATATCCCTGTTTAGGTATATGCTTTAATTTAACTCTTCAAAAGTTCTAAGAAAGTCTGACCAAACTTTCATCTGGGTTCTTTCCTCCAATAAACAGGTATGAAGATTTAAAGCCTCCAACCTCCCCTATACCATCCCCAAAGAAGTGTTAGGACATTTATCAATCTAACAGGTAAAAGATGCAACTCAAAACTCCCTTGTTTAATTTCAGTGAATAACCATCATTTGCCTGGAAACCATGACCTGGAAATTGTTGACTATCCCCTCTTTAATCTGAAGTGAAAATCCAGTCTAACAACACTTGATTGTCTTACTATTACAGATCTCCTTTGAAACAATGCGTTGGGGATTTACTGGGTGCACTTGCCCTCAGTTCCAGCAGGGACTAACTATTGGAAATTCAGTATTATTTTCTGTGTATGTCTTTTTGGCTATATTGTCTCATCATTGGATCTGATGGCCCACAAAAAATGTAAAGTACATCATATTCAAATTTCATCTCAACAAATGGAATATAGCTGATTGATTGAACAGCCTAGATGGATGACTTGCTGATGCACATACAAATCAGATGAAATCATATATTTATTTTTAATAAACATATGTAGTGGCCTCCTAATTTTTTTAGCCTGTGATTGGCTGGAGAGATATCCACAGAAATAAATCCATGCAAACCATTAATGCTCATCCCTTGAAATCCTAAAACCTTGGATTTGCTTGTATAAGAGTTGCTTGAGTATGTGAACCATTGCAAATTTGAGATTGAACATCTTTGTTATGAGAAAATTTGGAACTGGTAAAATGCATTCTTGGTTGGAGATCGATTTTTCTGGGATACCCTAACAGATGAGAGAGGTTGAGCCTCAGTCTTGCATGCCACTGTTATGGTCAAAACAATGATGGTATGCCTAGGTTTACTTGGTAAACTCATAGAGGTTATTAAACCAAATCAATTGAATATCTGTTTTGAATGTGGGCAAGGCCCTCTTTTTATAGCTTGAGGGTCTCCTTCTACCACTCAACTTCAAATAGAAACAAATTTCATCCAAAATTGTTGGATTTTGGGAGAGATATGAGTGGTTTGGCATCAATGGTCAGAAAATAGGATAAAATCCTTTCAACCGATCACAGTTTGAAGCCCTTTCCGAAAGTTTGTTGACCAGATATCTAGATGTGAACCAAATAGGGTCCTTTATGTTGTGTTCTACACCTTATTGCATATTCTCTTTTGTTAGATGTGCTTTTTTTGTTTAACAACTTCACTCCTTATAATAATTCAGATTTCCATGGTTTTTATACTTTTGATTAATTTCCGGTAGAGCTATTTAAAATTGATTCTGAACCTCAGTCAGTTCCTGTATTATGCAACTCTGCAAATCAAGAAGGCAACCCTATTATAGCACCTTAATGTCCTGGCATTTACTATCACTAAATAACCAACCCAACAAGCCTCCTACCGTCATTGACATTGAAGCACTACAAACAAGCATGATATCCCCTAGGATAAACACTTAAGGCACCTGTGTGTTGTTGCACAATACGCGACCTTATACACCTCTCCCTTCACCTTGTGTATGCAGGAAAAAGGTCTCATATCCATTGAACTCTCTCTTATGTTTGCAGGGTGTCTGATATCCTGAAAGGTGAAAGGATCTTGAGGTAGAACCTAAATTTCAGGTGCTGATCCATTCTAGGAACCCAACCAAAGATAATTTTATTGGAAACCATGTGTTGTTCACCCGAAGCCTTAGAATTGAACCTTATGAGATCTTATATTTCATTGTTCCTCGGTAGCTCAGTGGTGAGTGGTCGGCTGTTAATCAGTTGTAGGTTCGAATCCTACTTGGGGAGATTTGATTCATTCTAAGTTCAATGAATTCAGAAAGAAAGTGTTAGTTTTGGAGGCCTCTCTGTCAAGGGATTCTCCCTTGCTCGTGACTGAAGGAAAACTCGGTCCAAAAACCAAAACAAAAGATGGATGTAGTAGATTCAGGCGATCTCATTCTTTTTTATAATGGTGGTAGAAATAGTACTCTCCCAGGCATTTGGATTCAAGGATTGTGCACTTACTCTCAGAGGATAAAATCAAGGGCTGGGCTATCCTATTAGGTTACTAGCAACCAACACATATATGGATATTTAGAACTAATAATTTTTCTTTCAGGCAATTGAATCCATCTTTTGAGAGCGACAGTAGCCACAATTCTTGAACTCAAATGTCTAAGACATTAATGTTTGCCTAAGGCTTACTTGATGCACCATGTAAGTTATATTTTCCACTTAAAAATTGTAGCATGTGATTTTGGACCCCAAATTAGAAATGAAAATTGGGAGATGATTCTTTGGCCAAGCAGGGTGGGTACTCTACAGTCTGCACACCCTCTCACATTGATTTTTTTTTTTTAATCATGATTTTTTACACTTTAAAAAATCAATATGATAATATGTGAGAAGACATAGTGTATGCCTTAGGCTTAGAAAGCCTTTTAATTAGAAGCCTTTTTTTTCCATGAAAATTAATTAAAAGGCGAAAGAACGCCACCCATAGGCACAAGTACGCACGCCAGTGGGCATGGCCAATGGGAAGGTGCTGTGCAAACATCTTTACTACAGGACAACACTATATTTTCAGAGCCATTTTGTCTAGCATAGACACATGCTAACGGATGGCATTCTTTCTTCTGTAAATCATACATTGCGTCAATTTATGAATCATGGTTTTTCATTCCAACTTCTTGTGGACCTTTTCTTCAATCCTTGAAACTTTATATTAGGCTATGCCATGTTCCATCATTCTTTATCTTCATGTGCACTTAAAAGGGGTTTGCTTGATGGTTATTTAAGTTTGAAATTTTCCCAGAAGAAAGTTTCTTGTTCGAGAGCGTGGCTCATGCGCATGCATCCTTGTGTATCTCTCTCTATACACAAGATTAGGGCTGCACTCTACACCTCCACAGGTGGTCACAACGGAGCAGTTCAACGCGTGACCACCTGTAGAGCCTTGATTTGGTACATTTGTACCTATCTCCACAACCTAATCTGTTGTCCGAGAGCGTGGCTCATGCACTCTACTCATGCACATGCACTCTTGTGTACCTTTGTCATTCCTATCACTCAGAAACACTCAAATGACTTCTCGTCCTCTTCCCATGGATGGCAATGATGTTGTTGCAGATTCTTGCTCAGCTTGGACCTGCAAACCACAGGTCAAAAAACTAGTTTGGAGGGGACTTCGGGAAGAGTGCTCTAATGCCTAAGTAACTCGGGTGAGAATAGAGAAGGAAATAGGTAGAGTTCTGACCATACTAAGTGTCTTACCCTCAAAATCTTATAAGTGTTCCTTAGGTAGTGGTCGGTGGTCCCTCCCATTGGCTAACTGATTTTTTTCTCTTTTGGTGTGGACTCGTTCACCACCATTGGTAGACTGGTCACCATCTAAGCTAAGGTGGTGGATACCATAATGGCTAATCATGGTGGCAATGGTTAACCCAACCATGGTTACCTTAGGGTAAGATGACCGTTTAACGTGATCAAGGTTAGGTCCATTAGCCTTACTTAGGTTTACAAACAATTACGGATGTCATTATCCCATGATTATATAAGGGATTCAGGTGACACATGGGCAGTGGGTCCCACCCAAAGAATAAGGCATATGGTCATCATAGGTCATCCTTCCTTATGAGCGTCTTTGGTTGGTGTCATTAAGGACAACCAAGCTTGGTCGAGGTGGCCATCTTCTATAGTTCTGACAAGGTTCTTGGTCAAGGTACTAAGTACTGACCATAGATGCTATTGGACGGTATCATAATGGTATATCACTTATCCATTTTTTGTAATAAAAAATAGGAGAAAATAACTCTGTCTAGTGTTTCCCACGCCTAGACATAGTTGGGCATAAACCCAGTTGTCCATGTGCATGTTGGGTTTTTTCACATTTGACTGTCTGGGCATGGTAACACTAGTGGACAAGGTTCCCTTGACCATGAAAAAGGGGAAAATATAGCTGCCTAGTCGTGTGTCCCTACTTCCAGACACAAGGGTGGCGAAAAAAGACTACCCTGCCTTTAGTTGGATGCTTGTATACCCCTAGTTGGTCCCCACGTTGACGTAGTGGCTACATGACTAGGTAGCGATCGCCAACCCTGAACAAAAACATTTCAATCCATTGTCACCTAGACTCGTTTGGATACCTTGTTTCACCCAGACCCGGGTTCAAAACCAGGCTATGGAATTTTACATATGGCTGCCCTCTGCGGAACTCTGGAATTATATGACAACATTTTGTTGATCTCCTAGGCAGGGTTTTTAAAAACGGATGTGGGGATTGAATCGGCCAGAATCGACCGGAAACGAAACAGATTCCACAGGAATCGGCTGGATTAGTCACAGACTCACTGCTGATTCTGATACGAATAGACCGATTCACCGATCATATTTCTTATTTTCAAAAAGCTCCTTGCCGCTTGCTCAGAGATTACATATTTTCTCTCTCTGGGCTGGCCGCTGGGGCCTGGGAGTCTTAGGATACATTAGATTTAGGGCTTTTGGAGCCAGTGTTATCTGTTTGTGAAAACTCCCAGCTGAGATCGAGAGTGGCAGACACTGCACAGGTAGCACGCATCATAGATCATTCATGGCCGCTAAGCAAAGTTCTGCGGTGGCAAAGAAGGCCGAGGTTGGTCCGTCGACTGTTCTGGCCTACCTCGACACTCATTACTGGTGAGTTTTCTTTCTGCAATTTTACGCAATTTTGTATGTCTAGGTCTTGATTTTGGATTCCTTTATTGAAAAAATTAGGATTGGTAAAATTGGATTAATGGGAGAGAACATTGTTTTCCTTCCTTTTTTCCAGGGACGACAGGTTTTCATCTGAGGAGCATTACGAGTGGTTAAAGGACTATTCTCATTTCCGCCATCTCATTCAGGAGCATGTGAAACCTAATGCTTCTGTACGTATCCACCTTCATTTGGGTGTCTATGTTTTTCAACCTTTTTTTTTTTTTCTCCCTCCCTATAGAGAAGATTTTTAGTCTATTTGTTTGGGTGCTTCTGTTGCTGCTTACCTTAGTTTTAGCATTCTTTCTTCAGCTTCAGAATTTTGTGTTTTCACTGTTGCAATGTAACCGGGTCATAACTTGATCACTCTCATGTAGTAAATAAAATATCATAATAATTATTAGACACTTCATTGTGAATGAAATTATTAGCGTTAATATGTCGGAATTTTCTCTAACTATTACCATTTTTTTTTGTGGGGGGGGGGGGGGGGGACAGGGACCTTATATTAGCATTTGAATGAGGTTATGTTGTCATTTTTGTGTATTATATTTTTATCCTGCCACGTCTTCACATGCATCCCATCTTTTGCCTTTACAATGGTCCTTGCTGAACTTTACATTAGTCAAATTCATATACCATTGATGCAGCCTGTAATTTCAGTCATATTGTGAAGATTATAAATAATTGGATGCCAGCTAAAAAATTTCTTTGTTTTTCTCAATTACGGGATTAAATTTCCTGGAACCTCCTAAATGGATGAACTAATTGAAAGCAAAAAATACAAGGGGTGGAGAATGCAGAACTGTCCTCCATTGGGACCAATTTGCTGTCTCAGATCAACCCTTGTGATGATGCTTGACATTCTCCGGCAGGAGGTTGAAGACAACAGCAAAGTGCTTGGCAGTCTTCTAGTTTCAACTCGTTTCTCAAGTCAGTCTTTGATGGCAAGAGATTGATACGTTGTCTAGAGTGGAACTAGAGACCCCAATCCCCTTTATCTCTCCTTTGGATAACTACCTCCCATCAAGGTAGTTGTCTTAAGGAGAGTGTGTAATGTTGGTATCCCCACTTCCTTTATGATGACGTGGCATGGGCCACATCAGCTTCCACTGATTGTGCTCGACTCCTGCACTCTACAACTATTGGTTCAACACTTAATGGTTTACCATTGCTTTTTATTTTCTTTCTCAATTATGATAAGATGATCCATTGGTTAATATAGCTAAAATGCTTATTGTCTCATAGTGATTATATTTTCTTTACATTACTTAGATGCACCTTCAAGTCTATATTCCTCTTCTTTTCGGCTCCCGAATCTGGAACGAAATTCCGAATTATCAATCATTGTCAGATTCTGAGATGAGCTTATATTAATAAAGTTTAGATGCAAGTTACTGGAAGTCCCATTGTTCATTCCAGACAGATCTAAATCCAAATAAAAGTTTATCCGTATACAAATGAAATGTTTTGATAAATGGATGGAATAGAAGCATATGTTGGGATATAGTACATACTGTTTTTGAATTAAAATACCCTGGTCTAATACTGATTGGGCATTAATTATTAATCTGCTGGATGATGGAGCTTTTAGATCTGGTATTTTTATGTTCAATTGTAAAAGGGTTCTCTTAGTCCTTTTTTTTTTTTTTAATGTATTCTGATTCTGAAATTTCTTCAAAGCGTATTTTATTTAATTGTTGTTGCGATAAAATATTCTATTTGTGCAACAACTGAAATGAAGGTCTTGGAGGTTGGCTGTGGAAACTCCCAGTTGTGTGAAGAATTATACAAAGATGGGATTACTGAAATAACATGCATTGATATCTCAGCCGTTGCTGTGGAGAATATGCAGAAACGTTTACTTGCCAAGGGATTTAAAGGTTTGTGGTTAGCATTTACACAAAATATTTACAAATAGTAATTTTTTATCACGAGTTATGCAGAATATAAAAGATGAAAATTAAAAAAAAAAAAAAGGCCCTTAAGTTGCAAATGAGAAATGTTTTAGGGTTCTGGAGTCTTTTGAAAGTAACCAAAAAAAAAAAAGGATTATTTTCAAAACATCAGATAACAAGGCATAATACCTGAAACTCCCCACCACCTCCAAAAAAAAAAAAAAAAATTGTTTTTTTGAGAAGTCTTGGTTCACTCACTGTACATCCTTTAACCAAATGTAGTCCATTTTTCTTTTATATATATATATAATGGGCAATGGGTATATGCAGAATTCCTGCCTGCGTGCCTTAGTCCCAACTCCCAACTCATATTAACATATTCCAGCTACTTGGAAAAAGGAGAAAATATGCTTTATTCTTCCAGTGGATTGGGGTTTGAAATGACAGTAGAGGATACCTTCATACCTTGCCTAAATTTCTTTGCCCTGCCCCTGCTGTTGCTTTCTATATCTCATGAATTACGGAGGAGATGTTGCTTAATCTTAACGCTGTATAACATTTATTTATTTATTTATTTTATTATTATTATTTTTTTTAAGAGAATCATGAAATAATACTCATTGATATTTAGTAGTATTTCAATTCACTCATCAGTTCTGAATAGAGTATTAACCTTGAAAGTAATGCCATTTAATTATCTCATAATTACTAATTGAGAAGTAGTGTAAGTCTGGTGACTTCCCAGTTTATGTCCTGGAGTATCTAACTCATTATTGTTCACCATTCATTTTATGACCTTTATATGATCAGACATGAAAGTTCTGGAGGCTGACATGCTGGATCTGCCCTTTGGCAATGAGTGCTTCGATGTGGTTATTGAAAAGGGAACCATGGTAATTATACAAGGCGCAAGGAAAATATTCCTTTTTTCCTTTCAGAATTATGGTTGTCTACTCTTTGTTGGTTATATGTTATCTGTCATATCTGTTACTATATTTTGATTGAGGCAAGTATGTAAACATTTTAATCTTGAAGGATGTATTGTTCGTGGACAGTGGTGACCCATGGAACCCAAGACCCACAACTGTAACTAAAGTATTGGCAATGCTGCAAGGTGTTCATAGGGTTCTGAAACCTAGTGGAATTTTCATCTCAATTTCTTTTGGTCAGGTAAAAAGCAAATGAATGATGATGTTCCCCTTACCAGGCCCCAAGTATTATCATCTACTAATGCTGCTTGTAATTTCTATCTCCATTAGCCACACTTCAGGCGTCCTTTGTTTGAAGCTCCAGAGTTTACCTGGTCCATCGAATGGGAAACTTTTGGTGATGGATTCCACTATTTCTTCTACATCCTGAAGAAGGTCCGTATAAAACTAAAATTATGGTTAGAATCATATTTAATGTTCATGTGAGCTGTCTTTATATGATCTTATAGCTCATGAAACTCTTCCATGATTATTTGACATTTTCTGGTTTGTATTTTTATTTGTTGTCATTCATTCATTTAGGGGAAGAGATCAACAGATTGCGAAGGATTGAACCAGAGAATTGACATGCCATCTATTTGTTTACTTCACGAGGAGTTAGAGAATGAAGATTTTATTTTTCGAACAAATGTTGATGAGTGGGATAGTTAGATATCGATGTAACTTTTCAACACAGATTAGACAAGCAGAATTTTTTCTGGCTAACTGAAGCCAAGTTGTTTACAATGTATCATTGTTGAGTTAATTGATTTTCTAGATGTACTCTTGAAGATATTCTGACTTGGATACACATACTACAGCCATTGTTTTCCATTAGGCTGTACTTGTATTATTATTATTAGTTACTGATTTTACTTTACCTGGTAATTTTCTTTTTTATGCGAGTTTAACCATTGTTGGCAAACCAGGTTTTGACTCGGAAAACTAGGCCGAGTTTGGTCAAAAGATTAGAAACCTGACCAAGGGTCATGGAGACTCATCCTGTATTAAAAAATGAAAAAACTTGAAGCAAATCATACCGAGTCATTCAAGACTCGTTTGTTTTGCCCGAGTCACAACAAAACGGTTGATTCTTGAAAAAAAAAATTAAGTCGGCATTTTTAAATATTTTCAAACTAAAATATATTCTAATGATGTTAAATGTTCAATGTCTGAGGTCTTCTGTATTGAATTTAGTGAGTATTGAATATATACATCTAAATTTTAATTGAAAAAACATGATTCATAACCGTAAGTCCATAACACCTCCAAGGCCGATTTTATCACTTTCATCCAAGAGACGATGAATGATGGGCTTCATAAAAAAAATTTGAAAAACAAACACTTTTATTATGTTTTGTGTCATTTATTTGGATTACTTAAGAAAGATTAGTATGTAAATAAGAGGGGGAAATTTGACATGACTTGCCTGGTTTTTTGCAACTCTCTCTTACTCACTAGGTTTGAAGAGAATGAGTCGAGACACAAAACCTGGTTTTCCAATAATGAATTAAACCTGAAAAATACGTTTATTATTTATGCTGCGTTTGGTAGTCATTTAGTTTCAGAAACGACATTTCGTGTCAAAAACAGAATTTTCAGTTTTTATGTCAAAATGTCATTTTAAAACAAAAAAAATAATATTTGGCGAACCTGTTTCAGGATCGATTACCTTAGTTGTTCATTTTTTTGTATTTGGAACGAAATTGAAATGACAGAATAAGGTTTCATTGTTCCATCATTTTGCGTTTCTAGCTTCTTCTTTTTTTTTTTTCTTTTTTTTCCGAATTCCAGAAAAAAAAAACTGAAAAAACTCCAAGCTAACACCAAACCCTTTATTCCATTTTTTTTATCCCATAGAATGGAAACATTTTTCTAAATGACTACCAAACGTAGCCTTGATCCATCAAAATTGTTCATTTGGAGGGGTAACATGGGAACCCTAACTGTGATTGAATTGGATCGAGCCAACGCGGACTTGACCAGACTTTGCTTGCAAATCTGCTTAGTATGGACAGATGTATCTTACCACGAACAACTAGAATATCAAGGACTATTGTCACTCCAAACGCATTTATTTATTAGATATAAAGCTCGACTTTCTGTTCGTTTCTCTTCCCCACCCCAAACTCAAGAACATATCCGGTCTAATCACTCATCAAAACCATGCCTGGTATACTGCAAATGTCAAGGCATTAACATTTAACTAGACTAGACCCAATCTTCAGAGTCAAAAGTTGGCATATTTGAAAGAGAAAATATGTTGACCCCTCTTCTCTTTCAACTTTAATAACAGAATTTTGCTTAGTGTAACCACGGTTCGATACACAGTTTGTCACCATACCGAATTTATTCTCCTTCGTAAGAATAAGGGTGGTCTTATCTTATATGATTACAAATATTAATGATAGTTTAGTGCTAACCATGGATGGTTTACATAGACAATTTGCCTTCCTAATAATCCCTAACTGTCTAATATGAAAGAAAGGCTTTGTCTAGATTATTTGCCACTTCCAAGGAACTATATTTCTTTAGGGGGATTAAAACAGCTCGCAAAGCTCCTGAAGTCTCTCACATTTTTTTTGCTGATGTCACTAGAGCTACCCATGACGATATTTCCACGATTAAATGTATTCTGGATTTATTCTCTAACATATGTAGGCTTTCAATCAACATAAAAGTGGGGTGCTTTTAGCTCTAATGTTTCCCCCTCTACCAAGGCTGCTCTTTGTCAAACTATGGGTACTGCTGAAATAAAGACTGACTCAACCTTTTTCATCATAGGATAAGATCTAAAGGTTTTACTCATATTGTTGGAAGGGTTCAAAACAAACTTTCTCTATGGAAAGCTAATCTTTTATCCTATGCGGGTATATCAGTTCTAATTCAATTTGCCCTATCTTCTATTCATGCTTACCTCATGTCTTGTTTTGCTTTCCCTAAGTCCATTTGTAAGAAGCTTCACTTCTGGAATGATGAAAAAGATCAATCCAAGAAACTTCATCTTATTGGGTGGCACAAGGTTTGTTCCCCCCAAGTCTCAAAGGGGTTTGGGCATTAGAACCTCCAAAATCCAAAATAAAGCCCTCCTCTTGAAGTTGGGGTGGCTTCTTCCTAAAAAAAAACTCTCTATGAGCCTATTGTTGCTTTCAAATACTTTTCTAACAGGTTGGTATTTGATCAGTCTACAATTACAAAAGAGTTTCTTGTACCTAGAATAGCATTGTTAAGTATTATTCTCACCCTTTAAAAAATGATATATATGAAAATTGGGAATGGTAGAAATACTAATTTTTGGATAGACCCATGGATACCTACTATTACCAATTTCACATTGGTAAATACCATTAGTAATAGACCAGATTCTACTTGCCAAAATCTGGTAAAGGATTTCATTAATAGAAATAATTAGAATTCTAGCTAACTTTCATCCCTGCTCCCCCTCTCCAAAGTTAATGATATTTTAAAAATTCCAATTTCCTTAAACACTGATTCATGGTGGTGTAAGATATCCAAAACAGGAATCTTTAGCACTAAATTGGCTGCGAGATTTCTAATTTCTGGCTCACCTACTAACCAAATTGGATTATCAAATAGGTGTGCCTACTTATCTCTTTGCCCACATTGCTGGTGTTTTCTTTGGAAATCAAACTCCACCAAAAATTTAAGATCTTTCTATGGAGATTAGCTCGTGAAGGAATACCGACCAAAGATATTCTGAGGAAATGGATTGATATTGATCTAACATGTGGGGTGTGTCCTAGACAGCAAGAATCCATTATGCATGTGTTTCTCTCATGCGACTTTTCTAGAACAATTTGGCCAGTCAGGCCGCTGGGTTATAGACCAAAGTTTTTTTTCTTCTAAATTGGAATTTTAAGCTTGTGTTAATGTACTTCTTTACTTCTGTTCCTGAGAACAATTTGAATTCTTTCTTTACTATTTTCACTACTATATTTTATTACATATGGCTACTTAGAAATAAGATTACTTATAATCAGGAAAGCCCAAATCTTCATTTGATTCTTCGCCATGTGAAGCAATCGACTGCCCAAGTGTCACACGAATCCACCTATCCTAATCTGTGTGGGGTTCACGAATTCTAGTGCCAATTTCTCAGCATGGGCAAATTGCATCATTTATAATGAAATGTGTCTCACTAAGTGCTGATTATATTTTCACGAATTCTAGTGCCAATTTCTCAGCATGGGCAAATTGCATCATTTATAATGAAATGTGTCTCACTAAGTGCTGATTATATTATGACTAAAAATACCAATGATGCAAACACTTGAGGGTTTCTCATGGGCATGAAGCTAGCTAAGGATGCTGGGTGGAGGATCAGGGAGGCTTGAACTGACTCTACAAAGCTTGAACAACTAACTTTTAAATCATAGTACCATACCGTGGCCTTTGAGCTTTTATTTTTTATTTTTTATTTATTTTTTTGAAACTACACAATCTTTTGTCTGACACTACTATTTGTCTCAGGCCTTCTAACGAAGAGGTACACTTATGCAAACAATTGCTAATCAGGTGCTACAAACTAACTCATTTTGTTGATCTGAAATCGTACAAAGATGTAACATTCCTCCTTAATTAATTTTTCATTGTTTTATCAAAAAAATGGCTCTTTGTTGTTGCCTTTATTATTTAGGCAAAAGCTTTCAACTCAACCTGTTTAGGAAGCCTTTCTAAAACTACTCAAATATCTGCTTCATGCTATATCAGATGGGACCTAACACATACATGTCAAGTTTCAATCCAAATGGGCTTTGGGGGCACAAGCAAGGAAAAACAAAAATGTCATGCATCCAAATACAACTAGTACCCAAAAATAAATAATACCAACCCACTAAATAGTACGGGTAAATATCCCGTTCATCACCCACGACATTAACATCCATCGATAGCATTGGTGGCCCAATCAGGTGAAAGGGCACGGCATCCCTGACCCTGAATCAGTAGTTTGACGCTTTTCCATTTCACCTCGTTAGGCCAGAGTGCACTTGCCAGCTGCCATATGATGATGATGGTATTTTCATTTCGGCCACTTAAACTATATATCTCAAAACTGAAACCTCATATTAACTGTTCATTGCCGTGTCCCTGAATTTTACACCTTTACCTAGTTTGTATGATATTACATAATGTAGATAGCCCTCGGCAATTCACCGAGGGAGAAACCGAAGGGACAGAAATTCCCACAAAAAGAATAGCAATAGTAATAACTGAAAGGTTAAGCATAGCCTATTGGCCATCATTACGGATCAATATCGCAGCTGGCATTGTTAGTGGGGACAAATCGCCACTGCGTTGCTTTTGTTATCGTCGTGTGCCCATTTGCCACTCCTCTTTAGTGGCAATATATCTGCAGAGCTCACTGCCACTGGACTGTCCTCATCACAGTTGCTTCTTCTGTAGGGTAGCCGCTCCTTCCCGTTGCTGCTTCTTCCCTGCTGGCATTCTGCCAGGGAAAGCCCACCTCAACAATCTCTCCCAAGTGTAACAGGTCGAGAACATTAGCAATGCCCAAATTATAAGCTTCCCCTGTAACTCCTTCGGAAGTGGCACCAGCTTTAGCCAATCATTCAAGTTCCTGAACATATCTGAAGTGATGACAGTGAAAAACCCAGCAGCAGCCAACAAAGCATACATGAATGGTTTGTTCTCAGGGATGCTCTGGTTGAATGGATGGCCCATGTAGTTCACAGCAAAGGTGGCAACCTGGATCATCATGTTCACCATGTACGAGACGGTATTCACCAGGTTGGGGTGGAAGTCTGAGTCTGGTTCTATGCATTCCTCTGGCATAAACTTGCTAGCTTCATTGACAGCAGAAATCAAGAACAGGAGGTGAACGGCAAATTGACCTAGGAGGGAAAGAAAGACGTATGCACAGAAGATGTTTGGGTGAGGCCGGGCAGCTGAGAGGGTTGGAAGGGGACGGGCATGAGAAATAAAGAGGAAAAAGGCAGCTGTGAAGATTCCACTAATTGTGGCCTGCATGTCCCCAAGCTTGACACCATCCAGGTACATTACACTGAGCACATATGCTGTTGCAAGGCAGTTGAGGCCAAGGATCTTGAACATCTGGAGGGTGGTTACCAATGTACTGCGGCCCTGCCGAATTATATCCACGGTGGGGGCAACAGATGCATGTTTTGCTGTGAAGGGTGATGCCATAGATGCATCACCAAGCTTCACAAGGGGTGTGGAACGACCGTCACCCTCCTCATTCATTTCATCCATGAGCTGCTTCAATTTCTGCCTCTGCTTCTCAGCAGCTGTAATATGACGATTACTACCGGAGGGAACCCTAGGGTCCACCGTGGAGAGAGTTTTGCTATCTCCATTTAACTCTGAGCCAGATTTTGGTTTCTTTGGCTTGGCTGGCTTTGTTTTGGGTTTAGATGATTGGGAGGATGACGAATCTCCAGATTGAGCTGGCGGCACTGCATTGAGTAAAGCAACTCCTACATGGGCCTGAAAAATTAGGAGCGTAAATATATCTATTTTTGTTTTGCTGGATCATAGAAATGAAATTGTCAGCCAAAACCTTAAACAATTATCCAAACGAAGAATGGTACCAATGCAGAAGACAAGATTAGTTAGCTGCCTCTGAGATTCACCGAGGAAGAAAATTCGTAATATATGACAAACTAAACTAAACCTAATAAAAGACGTGATGCTTCACAGTGCACACCAAAAAATTGCAGCCTCTTTAATACAGAAAAGACTCCGCCCAAAAGGCAAGCAAATGTGAGCTCTAAAGAAAAAAATAAATATATAAATAAATTGTATAATTGAATCATCCAGCACTAATTTTTTTTTTTGGTGCAAGCACTAAATCTTGATAACAGAAAGAAAAGAAGTCAACTCAGAAAATGTTGCATTTGAAGAAGAAAAAAAATTCTAAGCACATAATCCACATAACTATGGTCCTTAAATTTGCACCACATCAAGATGTAAGACTGGGGTTCTCAATCACCTACGAGATTAGGGCTAGGAAACCCTAAACAGAGACTAACCAGTAAACAGAAATCAGGCTTAAAAACTCAGATCCAGAAACCCAGATTTAAAGAAGTTTTGAGTTGCAATTGGAAATCTATTCTGAAGCCAGTAATTGATTAAGCAGGTTGATAGCAGGGTTTGTGTAAGAATAAAGTCTGAAACTGATCTAGAAATAAGCATAAACTTGAATCAGAATATTCTAATAGAAGTAGAAATCCCACGTAAAAGAAATTAGGAAAACGGACATGATATGCAATTGGAGGACAGAGAGAAGGATGGTCAGGAATCCACCGAAATCCTTGCGGAATCTACAGCAGAGAACTACTGAATCCACAGCAGTCCATACCCGAATCCACAGACCATAGTTGCAGGCAAAGCTATTCGTCCATTCAGAAATCACAGGGTAGGCTGATAGGCCTTTACATATTTATATAACTTAAGAAAAAACCAAATTCCTACGAGTCCTCCCATTGACAAGCAGTCTTGGGAGAGTCCTATGCTCACCAAAGCTTTCACATAATAATAAGAAACAACCCACTGACTCGGAAACCAGCCATAGGCTATAATGGGGTCATCTAAACAGATCAAGCAACTGAATAAAAATCCCAAACTATGGCTGGACAAATAAAAGTCCTAATCCAGACAACTAAAACACCTAATAACAAATAAAATAAATGAATAAAAGACTCCAACTAGCCCTGCGATTCTTATAGGGAAAACCAGAACTGAACCTATCTTGAACTGCATGCCTGGTTTAAGCCAGAACAAACCGCCTGCCATTCTAGCTTACTTTCTTTCTTTTACTGACATGTTCGGAATTCTGCATCAACTCTCACCTGGCTTGAAAAACTCGATCACGAGTTTGTAGTGGTGAAGAATCAACATGATGGGTGTATCCTCCTTCAGCCCAAAACAAAATTCCAGGTGCATGGACAATAGGAATAAAATTCACAACCTTGGGAAGAGGTTCAAAGAGCAAGCTGAGTTAAACATAAAGGCACTACCACAAGTAGATGAGAGAAAATCAATCAAAGAAAAGGAGCGTAAGATTGAGGACTTAACTTCTTAAACAGAGTCAACAAAGGAAGAAACAATTCCCCCACACAAAATTCTGATGTGGATTGTGAATGTGGCGAGGAGACAGATTATAGATGATTGATGAATCAATGATTCAAGATAAAAATCTAGTTCTTTGCAATGCAGACGATTCTCCTTCACTTTGAGAGCAAGCTGTAATAGACAAGTTTTTTTCGGGTTTGAAACTGCCAGTGCGGCACCTTAGCCAACTCCTAAACAAGGCCAGCCTTACACCATCCAAGCCATCTTACCATGCACCCAAACGTGCCTTCACAATAATTGACAGGACGCAACTCCCACACAAGCAACACACTATGTCAAGCTCCCTTGACCTAACCCACACTATCACTTCATTGCATCTCACCAAGGCACTCGCCCAACAACTAAGGGCTAAGGCCACTTTAGAGGCCAAGCCAGACAACCCAGAAGCCGCTTCCCTGCATTCTAGCATAGACACTCAGGCAACACCAAGGATTCCCTTGTCATCAGAGCGCATCACCAGTGCCACACTGCCATCAGGTAAACTATGCCACACACCGACTCAAAGCCATGACCAAGCCAATTATCAAGCTTGAACTTAGGGTGCCATTACAGCCCCACTTGGCTATCGATCCACCTTCCTCCATACAAAGCATAACAAAGGTTTGCTAGACCTATGGAACACTAGTCCACGTTGTGCCACTGCTGTCACACTATGGGTGCTAGTAGCTAGCACCAACACAGACACATCCAAAGGCATGCCAAACCTAAGCTATGCCTAAGACAAACACCACAAGTCATGGGATAGACTACTTGAACAAGCCTTGTACTGCTACTAACTCATAGGAGGTGCTGATAGCATATACAGACCCAAAACTCTGACTCCACGCAATGTGCCATGCTAGCACTAATGTAGGACTGGGCCACTAGTAACCTAACCCACAATAGGATCACAGGTACAGTCAAAACAGTAGGTTATAACACCTAAACCCAGCAACAGAAAATAGGGAAGCACCCAGACAGTAGGCTAATGTTAAGGTCTTTTCATACTTAAGACACTCGTAGATCTGCAACACAACTCTAAGGTGAAACTCAGTCACAAGAGAACAAACATTAAGGTATTCTGGTCAGTCGGCAGAACAGATGAAAGGTTATTAACCAGAAAATAAACTAGTTTCTCAAGATAGTAATTAACTCAGATAGGAAAGATCCTCCAGTTGAGGGCATGGTTACTAGGATAGAACAACACTTCAGCCCTTGTTCATGGCTAGATCATGAGTCATGCTAGGAATTCAAAAATAGCAAGTAAGATTCAGAAATAGTAACTTAGTAAAAAAGAGCAACCCAGTGCACGAGGCTCCCACTACGGCAGGGTTTGGGAGGGGCAAATGTACTCAGCCTTAACCCATGCTTCGCAAGACAGGCTATTTTCAAGGTTTAAGCCTGTGACCAACATGTTGCAATAGTGCAATTTAACCGTTGCACCACAGGCTCGCCCAGAAATAGTAACTTAGTACCTTAGGAAAATCCAACCAGTAGATAGACAAGAAACTTTAACCAAAGGTAATCCATGGCTAGGGGAAGAACATTCCCAGAACTGAACTTACTCTAATAGCTAAATGAGAATAATACCACCATGAAACTTGCTGTCCAGAAACCCATATTTGATGGTGTCACAGGGAACTGATAAACCTTCAGTCACAGCCAACGTTGATGGATCAAGGGAACCACCATCTCATGCATCAGCAGTAGTAAAAAGGGTAGAATATGAAACCCACAAAATATACTGTAATGGCTGGTTGCAGTTGCAATAAAATAGAAAGTAACAGTGAAAGGATAGAAGAGATGAAAGGAGAGGACATAACCAAGGCCTCTCATCAATGGCCTTAGTCAGTCTCACTAACCTAGGTTTCTCACCTAAAGCTACTGTTTCACACAGCCATGGCACAAAACAATTCTTATTCCTCTTCATATCATGGGGAGGACTCTATGGTCCCATACACTTACAATGGCTATGGCCAAAAATAAGAAAGGAAAGAGAAATAAAAAGAAAGTCTCTCGCAAAGAAAGAATGGGACTTGTACAACAAGTAACTCTACCAACAAAGAAAGAATGGGACTTGTACAGCAAGTTAATCTACCATCTTAGCTATTAAACCAAAACAGAAATTATCTAACAGCCTAAGATTACAAAGAAATAAAATAACTTAACATATTCCCCCTGATTCTGGTTTTGGGGTGAACCAGAAAACATCATCCCAATGACTGGTATGGCCCATAATCCCATTAGGTGACTTAAGTGAACCGTGGCCCATTTAAGTGGTGTGAGCCTGATTATATTGGCTCCAATGACTGTATCACCTGCCTAGGAACCTATCTACATCAGCTCCCCCCTCCCCCGGCTTAGAAACATTTGACTCTGACAAATGTAGAAAGACAAGTAGCGCTTGTAAAGATTCGGATTGGAGAGTCGAAAGTCATCTACATGGATCCATGTGTAATCAAATTGAGGACGTCCTTCCATTTTACGAGAAAATAATAGTACTCACCACCCCGTGTTGTAGTGAACTTATTAATTATCATCAAGAGCATCTTGTTGTTGGGGATATGCCCCTCACTCCACACTTTTGAAATGGTTTTGATGATAACAAACAAATGGGAACATTTGGCATTTAATTTTAAGTGGTGTGCTATAGTGATGAACTAAGTGACATGAATATCATACAAGCCACAAGAAGCTCATGATATGGTCTTACAAGCTTCAAGATACAAGCTATAAGAAGACCAAGATATAAAGGCTACACAAGGAAAAAGTCATGAAGTTGTGGAGAAGACGACGGGCCTTGAAGTCGCAAGAAGGCATTGCAAGGACTTAAAGATAAAATCAAGAAAAGACAAAAGACTGAAGTTTGAAGATTTTTATGTCGTCTAGCGTAGGATAGTGCACTGCATGTTCACTGAACTGCATCTCATTGCATCTTGCATTCTCTTCTTTCATCTCATATATCTCGTGACTTAGACTGACCTTAAGAGGTACCCAAATTACGTCAAATGATAGCCCAAACATTGGTGATTATGTATTGCATCAAGTTGGTCAAAATAAGCCAAAACAGGCAGGAAAAGCACCAATTGTATGAACCGGTTCACAGAGGTGGTTTCAGGGTTACAAACTGAGGCCAACCGAGACGAACCGGATCCAACCAGTCGACAGGCCTGCCACCGGTTTGCCAGAAAGCCTGTAATGGTTATTTTTAACGGCTATATTCTCCAATAGATAGTTGATCTGGTATGAACCGGTTCTGTACAGGTCGACCAGTTCACCTAACATATGACCGTTAGAGCTTAACTTAATAACCATAATACCCTCTAATTACACCTATAAAAACCATTACTGTGGCTCATTGAATACAACATTTACTGTCAATTGTGAGCAATTAATTGAGTATTCAAGCCATCATTATTGAGTTCAGAGACTATGCACTTTTCATGCATTCCAAGAAGAACTCAAGTAAGCTTTCTACAATCATTGTGTTGATATACACTCCAAGCAAATCTTTAAAATTAAGGTGCAATTGTTCTTTACATTTTTCTTTTCATATTTGCACTCATGCCCTAGGTAACATTCTACCTCTATTCTTATTTCTCGTAATTGTTTTATTGACCCAAGAGTTGTTTGAACTCTATGACTGGGTTGTGTACACGTGTCTAGACTATACTTAGACCTCTTGTGTAGGACTCTCATCCTTGAGAGATGCCACAAGGACCCTCCCATCTTGTAAAGAGATCATTGTAAGGATCCTCTTATCCTCAAAAGATTTTGTAAAAGGTGAACTTTTCCCCACCTATTGTATTGAAAGAGGAAAAGCTAAAGGAATACCCTATCAAGGGGATCTTGAGGGAAGTGGACTAGACTCAGTTGGGTCGAACCACTATAAATCTTGGTGTTCAATGTATAAATGGATTTTTTAACTTAGTTAATTTACATTTCCGCATTCAATTCATCACTCTATTAAGCCAAATTTTGAAAATTATAAATAACACTTCTACCCCATCTTTGACCAGGGACACAAAAAGGAAGCTGTAGAGCATGTTTAATATCACCATCGTACTGTAGACCAAGATAGGGAGCGTAGCAAAGTCTCAACTGCAGGAACTTTTAATCAAAGAACAACTAAAACCAGCCCATCAACATAACAAAAAAATCAGAATAATATATGATAGTCCAACAGGCTATCGATTTCAACAGGAAATACCATTGAGCGTCAAATCAGTAGCAACCCTTAGGACTTAGACCAGGGACTGATAAGCACCTCAAATAGGTTCAAAACAACTGATAACCATAAGCCAGAATCCAAATACTAATGGAAAATAAGGACAGATTTACCGAACACAGTCCTGGACAGAACAGGCCACTAAAAGACTAAAGAAAGGAGATTTTTAATATCTCATCAACCAGGGATCAGAATGGCCTCAGACTTGGGTCGATCCTTACCTGGATAGGAGGGAACTATCGACCAGAATTGGAGAGCACAGCCATGGCTGAAACTAATCCAACAGAAGAGGCCGACTGTCACTCTTGACAGAAATTCTGGGCAGAATTTTGAAAATATAAATACCTGGTTTGTTTGGCAGCAGTAGATCCTTAGATATAAAACTTGAAAGAAAAAGAAGAAAACACTTGCAAGAACCACCCGGGCTTCTCACCGCAAGGCGTCGACCAGATCGAACACCAGCCCCATCATCCTTGATCAAACACAAGGTAAGTCTCAGCAGAGACATTGCAGCGGCAGCAGCAGTTTTTTTGTTCTTCAAAAATCGTGGGGCTTAATGGGAGCCCTCTCCTTTATTTATAATAATGATGGGGGGTTTACAAATAGAAAAATAAATAAAAGACAACTCTAGTTTCCAATTCTGAAAATAGAAACTAGGAAAATACAAAAACTGAAATTAGAAACTAACTTTTGACTGAATTTAGAAAGTAATTAATGGCTGAAATTAGCAACTAATTAACCCCCATCAAGGTCCAAATCGTGGGCCAATAGACTAGACCTGGTTGACCCATCTCAGCCACTATGGTCGACCCTCTTCTTCCTCCTTGAGTAGGTCTTCAATGCTGCATCACATCGTCTGTATGGTGGCCCACAAAAACAGTAAGATCAGAAACAATGAAAACATTGCTAATTTCATGTCAGGTTGTGGCTCTGTCATGCTGGTTCAGTGCTGGGTACACCTCTATATCAGACACAAGAACTGAAAAGGACAACCTTGCCTTTGCTTGAATCTGTGTATAGGTTTCAGTAGAAGAAGCACTTCCTCCATCATGGTTTCCAATGACGAAGGGTTCTCGTTCGAGCAACAAGTGATCTTAATATGACGCCCCCACTGCCTGGTCTGTAAAGTCTTTGGGCACTAATCCAGTTAATGCCACCCTCATCCTCCTATCCCCTTGGAACAAGCTCCCCCTCCCGACCCCACTGTAGAACCGCTTCTTCCTGACACCACCACATCTGCTTGCACCCACCCTCACATCATCCAAGGTTTAAGATCTCGCTCTCGCCTGCCATCTCGCTAATCCAAAAATGAGAGATCTCGCCGAGATCATGTATTTTTTCCCTATCAAATCGGCGGTCGGTCTCGATGGCTGTATGATCTTTGTAGCCCCTGAAAGTTGGTATTTACCCTATTTTAGGCCTTCCAAACACAATGGAAACATCAGTTTTATAAAAATCAAACCTAAAATTGTACTTTGACTTCGTATCCTATGTAAGTAGTCTCCGACTCTTCAGACCTTAGCTCTATTCGACAATCCACAATCCACATTCCACAATCAACACATGACGCAACATAATCATAAGAATTTAAAAGACATCATATGTAAGAAAAGTGACTCCAAATGTGATAAGGAGGTAATATTCTCCACTCTTTAAGCTTCAATGTGTAGGAATGGAGATCCTCAAGAAAAAACACCAAAATCCTCGCTCCTTACTGTTTTTTCTTCAAAAAAGTAGAGAAAGGCGAGATTTGGCAAGATCTCGGTCGAGTTTCTGTACAATTTGTATCTCGCCATGCATCTCGTCTCACCTTTCTGAAAAAAATGAGATATTAGCGAGATCTTGCCGAGATCTTGAACCATGACATCATCTACACTCCTCCCCAACCCCTCTTCCATTGGATGAACTCAATCCCTCTTCCAGTAGGGGCCGAAGAAGGAGCCATTGTCGCAGGGAGCCTCTGGATCTCCCCGTGGACACGATGCAATTCAACTACCGCTAGTACATACCCCCACAAGGACCGTCGGTAGAAACCCTTTCTCTGTCTTCCAACATGTTGCTGACATTGCTCCCGATTCTGTGCCAGATTCTAAGGCAGAGCCTACCTTCATCGGTCTCTCTACCCATCTAGTCCCTTGAGTCGCTTTCTCTAGGATCACCCTGCCGCTATCTTGATTATGTAACCTTCGGTGCAGTCCTCCCGCAGCTCCTTCGTCCATCGCATTTGCTCCTCTGTTGGCTCCCACCTCCATTCAAGGCAATGGAAGGGTATATAACCCCCTCAACCGCCCCTTTTGGCCCCTGCCCTCTACCAAGATTAGGGTCGGTCCTAGTCACCCAACCTGCACAACTTTGTCGGAACCTCCTATCCCTATCTAACCCATCGACCCAACTTCTGGCACAAGTCATCCCACTTTTCTCCCCATATCCTTGGGCTTTGCCAACCTCACCCTCATCCTAGTAGCAGTCAAACTCTTCGGCCCATCCATCCCACTCCTCTTTGGCCCACTGGGACTCCTCAATGTCGAGCCCTCTTAACCAGTCACCCCTATCTAGCACTCCAACCCCTACTAGGATGGACCTTGTCATCTCCCAATCGGGTCGGCCGGCCCATTCTCTCTTCCCCTGCACAACCCATGTAACTTCTTCTTTTCCTCCTGATCGGCTTATGATCCACTTGGACCGTTCTTCTCTCGAGTGAGGCCTCCCACCCTTCCCCTTCCTCTCCCCCTCCAGACTCTTCTCCATCCCTCTGTCCAACCCCTCACACACCTTCCTTCCCTTGATCATCCATCATCCCCCCTTCGTTATTACCACAGGCGTCATTTAAGCTCCCCTCTATATCCCAAGAATTTGTCCCACCCAGCCTCTTTCTTGCCCAGCCCTGTGAGGCTCTTGCCACTTCCTTCTCTCCCTACCTAATGTATCAAGAGGTCTTCTAGATTTCTTGAGTTCCCTATCCCTCGTCAGATCACGAAGTTTGTTCTCTCTTCAAGCTCCATCATGCTGTCTTCTACTGCCAGTACGAGGGTTTTGGCCTTCGATTGAGAACGGAAATCCATTGTCATGCCTTTTTCCTGGTCATTTTGTTGTAATTTGGTGGGCAAGCCTACATTTATTACTGCTTCAATTCTGGATTGAGTGCAATCTCAAGATAGTCCACATGTCCAGATTTGAGTCTCTTTCTTGTTGGTTGTTGGATCATTGTTAGCTTTGGCCCCCTCTTGATGCGTAGTCTCCCCTTAATTGTCTATTTAGTTTTGCCCTTTCTCTTTTTCAGGCCCTTACTTCCCTCCCTCTGTAAGGCTGGGGCTTGTTAGTTGTTTGTTGTATTGTTTATTCCCCCCACCCCCCCCCCTTCTATTCATTTAAAAAAAAAAAAAAACCCTCCAGTTTTATCGTCTCTTAAAATTTAATTACTCTTACATCCAGAGGGTACTGAACTATTCTGAACATTAACAAAACTACTCGTTCAACTTGAGTTATTTGTCACTTTTGGGCCCATAGCAATCTAATTTTAGGGATTTGGAACCTGGAATCCCATCAAAGTAAAGTCCTAGAATTATTAGGAATTTAAGTCCATATTACATTCTGTGTTCTGTTATTAGTCGTATTTTGAGCGTCAAATACAAGTCTATTTTGACTACTCCAAGTTGTATTTGAATTCCAAGTCAATTTAGAACTATTAGATAGTCATTATTGATGTTTCTTCAAGGACTGTAGATTCAGTTCTGGTTCTGTGGATTTCAGACCATGCTCTAGTAGATTCAGGAGTTGTTTAGCTGCAGTGGATTACAGGTGAAGCTTTGGTGGGACCCCAGATTTGGTGGATTCTAAATTTAATATGCAGTATATCTTCTCCAACCTCTGACTCCATTCCATCGATTTCTGGTCAGAATTCTTCAATTTCATACCCTGCGTCTAGATTCTCATCCTATTTTTTTTGGTGAATAACATATCTTATTAGAACTTTTTTTGATAGATTAAATTTGAAAATTTGTCTGAGCCCTATTTAATTCAGGTTTGCTTCTAGCCTTCTGCTGATTCATTGTTTTCTAAACACATTTCTGCCCTGTTTTAATTTCAGTTTCTTTCAGTTTCTGTTTTAGAAGTCCACATTCTACTTGAAATTCAGGTTTTCTGAAATTGAATCATACCTTTACTGAATCTGATAATTGTTAACTGATTAATCACTAATTACTACTGTTTTAATCCCTAAAAGTCTGCCATTGATTCTGCAGTTCTGGTACTTTCCTAATTATGGTAGGATTGATCCATAACTTAGCATATAGCCATCAGATTTCAGTCGTTGCAGAACTGTCCTCCCTGTTAAACTGGACTTTCGACCTCAATGTCAGAAACATCAGAATTGTTTCATTTGAGTTATCAAATTTTCTCTAAATCTGGTTTTGATCCTTTTTCCTTCAATCCTGTCACTAGCTAGTCTCCTGCAGAAATTTCTTGGTTCGGGATCAGTTCTGCATTGAAGACAGTAATGGAACCAATAGAACTAAGCATCTTTTCAGCCTTTTACCCCTCCCTGCCGGCCCTTCCCCTTTTTTACTTTTTGATATCCATATTATTTTTTCCCGTACCCGGTCTTTAAGTACATTGAAATTGTTTAGCATGCCCTAGATTTTCATTGTACAATATTTAAAACTAGGGCTGTCACTGGCTTTCCCTGATTAAGTTCTAAAGTTTAAACTAGCCGGTCCTAAAGAACCATGCTTCAAAGAAAAAAAAAAAAAGAATTTCACCTGCTTCAGAGCTCCAACATCATTGGTTCCATCTCCACACATCAATGTCATCCTTCCCACAGTTTTAAAAGCGGTCATGATAAGTTCCTTCTGTTCAGGAGCAACCCTTGCAAAAACCTGAAAGCATTGTTGTGGCATGTCATCAAGATGAAGCAATCAAAGCAGAAGTTCAAACAGATAGAATGGATCACAACCTTCACATATGGGATAACTTGGAGAACAGAATTAGTCAGCTGCAACATTTCAAAGCAGTTTCCTCCAATACAGAGATCATAGGAGCATGACAAATTTTCTACCTCTTTCTCACTGTCAGCAGAATGGCTCAATTAAAATACAGAAGAATGAAATACATAACAAATATCATTAATTTTATTTCAGCTTCATATAAGATATGAAGGCTACAAAGACAAGAAGCAAGGGATAAGAAGAGGGGTAGGGGGACAAATGATGTTTTCTAGGAGGAAAGTTGACTACCAGCCTCCTCGGCATGGTGACTAATATTTTACCAATAGGGAACGATATCAGTTTCATCAGGTGAAATCCATTCAAAACCATCTCCACTCCTTGCAGGACTTAAAATTAGTGTCGGTTTTGAAATAATATGAACTTGACTAGCGACATAGCAAGCTGTCAAAGCTTGATCACCAGTAATCATCACCTACAATCAAAGAACTTCATCTTTGTTAAAATTTTCAAGGACTTAAGAAAACTCTTTATTCAACCAATAGTCATACTAAAAAGGATCCCAACCGCCAACTCAAACTTCACATCATTGCACTATGCACCAAATATCCTATCACTCAAGCAAACTCAACAAAGGCATGCTTTGAATCCTTCCAACAAACTTTTCACCTTGGGAGTATTACATACTAATCAAGCAAGGTCATGAGTTGGATGTGTGCAAATTACCAAGTCGTGTGAAGATCCCCTCAATTCAGACAAAACAGAAGCTGAGTCTGCTCTAATAGGGCAGTTAAAAACCTGACACACAGACAACACAAATTATTGACAACATATTTCATCCATTGCTGACTTGTATACTGAACGGAAAGAGATCAAAGATACAAATATGAGTTTGGCTAAAACCAAAGCAAGAATAAATAACGGCAGATGTGGACCACTTACTGCAAAGCCAGCAAAAGTAAGACCGATCTCCACTAAATCTCTTTCCAAGCTTCTAGCTTCACTAACCTGTCATGCAACGGAAACATTTAACATAAAAAATAAGTACAATGTACTTATCGACAGCAGTTGTTCTGAGCTGTAAAAAGGCACTAGAGTTAAAACTGAATGTCTGAATATAAAGGTCAAGGGTACATGAAAGCATATCATGCGTACATCTTAGTTCATAAAGTAGGGAGGATCAAGAAAATCACATAAACTAATATATGATTGTGGCTTGTACTAGTTAGATATGCATCATCGATGTCCCCACTGCCTCAACTCAAACTTTTCCCAACTAAATGAGGTCAGCTACAGGGAACCTGTTTCTCTGATCCACAGTTTAAAGCATGTTTGTGGTTAACCCAAGCTATTCATATCCTTTCTCAACTCATTCCCGGCAATGCAAGAGAAGCCATCGAGAAGCTACTGGACATCGTAAAAAAAATTGGCATTGGAATAGCTATTCCTCAATTTCGTCGAGATAAACAAGACGTATTCTATCGTAACTCGTTCCTGCCAAGAAAAAAAGTGCAGCACCAATAAATCCATGAGGTTATTTGTAAAACAGCTCCATTGAGTCCTGTATCACTTATGGAAGCAATTCCTATAATTGGGAAACCCATGACTTCAGTCTGCCCCTTGGTCTTATAGCTCTTTTAATTTGCAACCTTATTACTTTTTAAATCTTCTTAAGTTTTAGTCTTTTACAATGTTTTAGAGCATGTTTTTATTAACTCTAATGACTGCTTGAATTTATCATCCCATCACCAAGTTTCTTCAAATTGATGCTATTTTCCCACAATATTTTTGGAACCTATTTGCTACTTTTCCATTCAAGCAAACATCTCATTCCACATAGTATTAGTGTCATGTGCTGAGTCCCCCTCCCCTCCATCACTGACTTATCTGTGAATATCATTAAATTTTCACTTTTCAAATTCCACCATTTTATGCTAAGGGTAAGTAATTCCCTTTTCCTACCCTTGTCTGCTTTGATGTGCGTATGTACAACGAACCTTTGTTGTGTGGTTAAATTTTCCCTAGGAATGACAGTCTTTCAGTCATTTTAGTAAGAAAATAATCTTGACATATGTGTTTTTTTACTTAAAGATCATAAGCAAAAGCAAAATCTAAAACAGAAATTCTCATTGTCATCTCCATACCCTACCCTCTGTAAATCCTCTCACAACCTCTACAATTTTTCCTACATGTCCAATTTAAGTCACCACCGATAAGAATCCTCTCTCCTGGCTAAATCCTTTGGATTACTCCATGTCTCCATCGATGTTTTCCCAAAATTGTCTCTTGATGTTTCCATCTAATCAACTAATCCTACTTGAGGCGCGTAACTACAACAATAACAACAATAACTCAGCCTTATCCCAACTAAATGGGGTTGGCTACATGGATCCTTGACCTTCAATGAGCTATATTCAAACCAATACACGATACAAGGCCTAAGCGATGTATGTCTTCCCTCACCACTTCTCCCAAAGTCATTTTAAGTCTTCCCCAGGCTCTTTTAGCTCCTTCAATCTGAATCAAATCAACCCTCCATACTGGAGCATCTAAAGGTCTCCGTCGTACATGGCCATGACACCTCAAAACTTTCTCACAGCTGATCATGTATCATAGATAATCCCAATTTAACTCTAGTTTGATCATTCATTACTTTACCCTTACTAGTTTTACCACATATCTATTTCAAGATCCTCATCTCATGTACATTGAGTTAGTCTATATGATGTTTCTTAATTGCCCGACATTTCGCGCCATACTTCATAGTCGGTTGCTTAGTTGTTAAGGCAACTTGGACGCCTTGCTGGTGTCGCCTTGCTTTTGGACCCTCTCCACCACCTTAGGGCTCTTAGATGCTGGGACAACTATGGCAATCGTATGTTTGTCCTATAAAATTTTCTTTTCAAGTTTTAAAGGAATAAGTCGATCACACAACACTCTGTGACACACCTCTCCATTTCATCCATCCTATTTTAATTCTATGTGTAACAAAATCCTCTATTTCTCCTTCTTTATTTATGATTGAGCCCAGATACCTAAAATAATCACTTTGCGGGATCTCCCTCTTATCAATTTTCACCACCTCATTATCCGTCCTAGTGTAACTAAAGCTACACATCATATACTCCATTTTTGTTCTACTTATCTTAGAACCTTTTGATTCCAAGGTTGATCTCCATAGTTCCAATTTGGCATTAATCCCTACTTTTGTTTCATCCACCAAAGTAATATCATCAACAAAAAACATACACCAAGGGACCTAATCATGAATGTCTCTGATTAGACATCTATGATAAGCACAAACAAATAAGGGCTCAAAGATGATCCTTGATGTAACCAATTGCAAGGTATGGGTAACTGCTAACTACATTAATTTCTTTTTCTAAAACAAGCTTAATTGATATTATCCTATCACCCATGGTTGTCAAGGCATCGCCTAGGCTTCCAGGTGCCTTTAGGGTGTCAAAGCGATGCCTCGCCTTACTAGATGTAGGTAAAGTGACCGCCTTGGCCAATGCTTAGGCAATGCCTTGGTCCGCTCAGGTAGTTGTGCTGGCAGCTTATGTTTTTTTTTTTTTTTTTTTTTTGAGTTAGATTCTTTCCCTACCTTTTTATTTGGCGGTGTACAAGATTATAATGTTTGATATACAAGGAATCAATGAATCTTAAACCTTGCTAGATTACTATATCTGGTTATACAGCTATATTTATATCTAATTCTCTGCTATAATCAATGCTAGCTCTATGCAACATATCAATTATCATTGATGATCAAACTGAATTAGTTAAATATCTTCTTTGTTCAATTTATATTTAACTACTTGTTTTTACAAATAGCTGTTGTGAACAATCGGTCAGTCTTACTTAAGAGCAACCTAGTGCACAAGGCTCCCGCTACTGCAGGGTCTAGGAGGGGCAAGTGTATGCAGCCTTACTATGAATGTTAAATTATATGTAATCACTGGATTTCACTGCTGGTTTCTTTAATTGGCTGTTAAAATTATGATGTTAATGAAGTCTCCATACTAGATACATGGGATTGGGGGGGGAAACACTAGGTACCTTATCACCTGTGCCCCTCCACTGCCTTGACAACTATGCTATCACCCAAACTCTTAACATCTACAACTTCATTTTTAAGTCATAATCTACTATTATTCCTGCCCCAATTATATTATTGTACTCTAAGAAAATTTTAAATCTATTTATTTCTTTTTTCTTAACTTTCCACCTAGTGTCTCAGTGTGTTACCAACTCCATACCCTTTTTGTTGCAGCTACACGTAGGGTTAATTAGGTATATTTTTGTGATTTAAATTATTATTATTTTTTTTTTTTAATATGTTGAAGTCAGATACATTAGTAGCAGTAGGAGTTTTGAGTTGGCTCCCAAGTCTATTTCAGAATACATACAGAAGCAATTCTTTTAGTGTCGGCTCTTTAAATATACATATAATAGATTCAAGATTAGAGTTTTGAATGAAGTTATTTTCAATTACCTCTGCTGCTGTGAGTAGCCATTCATCCTTCACCCTCTTCTCTCACTCAAATCGGCTCCTTCCTAACAGGTCTGATTCCTCCTCCACATTTCTGTTATAGTGTTCTCTCCCTCTTCTTATACTTTTCTCTGAATCTATTCTCTGCTCTTCCTTGATTATTGCTGTTTCTTTGCTAGGAAGAACACAAGCAACGATGGTACTTTGGGTTGGGAAGAACTTGACCAAAACTCCCTGGTTAACAACCACTTTGGTCTGAGATTTTAGAGCCTAGATCGCTCTCATAGGGCAACCCAAACCCTAGAGCTTTGCCATCTAATAGCATCTCTGCTGTGAGATGCTGCACCACAACCAAATCTGAAACTGCATTCACCGCTTGGGTTAATTTCAGAGACTCTATTATTTTTTAGATTTTGATTATTTGATCTAATATTGGTTCCATTCAAAAGATTTGGTTCTAATCCTAAACCCTAGAATGAATTGAAGTCCCTGGTAAGAAGTTGGATTGATCGCAAGAGATCCTTCCCCATCACTGGTTGTGTTCTGTCATAAGGTTGATGACAACCAGAATTCTAGAAATTCCAGAAGATGACAGATTTTATATTATTCAAAGAACCACTTTTTGACAACTCAGTTTCTATTCATCCACATTCTTGAACTTCCAGATTGATCCGCTCCCTTTAACTTTCATTACAATTCAGTCCTAAGTTCTATTTTATTTCCAAAAGGGTCCTAAAGGGTTCTCCAAATTTATGAGATTGCCACTTGATGTAGATACACTTGGGATTATTTTATTGCAAATAAGCCTTGGGTTGTGTTATATATGTGTTGGGCCTTTGATCCCATGGGTTTTCTTTGAAATTGGCCATTTTAATGGGCTTAAAATATGGGTAGAAGGTAGAAAAACGGGATTTAATTCAATAGTTTAGTTAGTTGCTATTTAATTCAATAAAGGTCCATTAGGCCATTGGTCGGTTGTAAAGTCCTATATGGACTATTAATTAGTTAGTTCTACTCCATGTTGAAGTCATAAAGTCAAGTCCTAGTCTTATTTTGAATTTCTAGTTGTAGTAGGAGTGTCTAGTCCTATTGGAAAACTAGCTCCTAAGTAGTTTGATTGCTATTCTGGCCTCTATAAATAGAGGGGCCTATGTACTCATAATTGGATATTGGAATGAATGAATTATTGAGTGATTACTCTTTAGCTAAAAAAACTGTGATTGAGAGGTGAGATGCCTAAACCTTTGAGGGGTGTGATACCCAAAACCTGAGGGGTGAGATACTTATTCCTTTATTCTCTTTCACCCTTCTCAACCTTCCATCGATTCTTCTTTTTCTATTTTTATTTTCTATTTATTGTTATTCGAAGTTCAGACTTGTTAAAGCATACAAAATCAGAATCAGCCAGCCAAAGAGTTCTTGTTCTTGAAACCAATCGACCCTCATTGCTACCCAAGTTTGAGATCTGATCTACAAATCCTTTGGAGGACTGGTTCTATACTCTAAGATCAATCGATCCTCTCTTAAAGGTTATCTGAAGAAGACAAGTTGATGTTCCTGCAGAATTCTTCACATTCTCTCTCTTAGGTCTGAAAAATTCAAGAAAGTGCGTAACTTCATAACCAGCCGTCAGAAGCCCTTCATATTTGGGGGTTTTTGTGCCCTCCCTAGGGACTATCTACACCCAAAAGTATAGCTCAATCGGACTCCCACAGACCTGGCCGCACCTTTCTCTCTCCAGCTCTATAGAAGGTCTTTCTCTCTCCTATCGGGTTGGGTTTTGGGCTGGTTTTGCACCTATATGGGCATTGTATCATTGGGGGTTTATTTGATGGTATTATTTCTTTGTTTCTTGCTCCTATTTGTATTGTTTGGGGTTATAAATTGCGGAGTTAGTTACTTGTAATCTACTCCTGCATTACCACTGCTTTAGAGTTGAGTTATTTTATCTGTGGGCCCAAGGCAGTCCAAATTTGAGGTCGTTGAACCCGGGTTTGCATCACTTTTCCTATTAAGATCCTTATGTTCCAAGTCCCCACTGCTTATAATGCAATAATATGAGTAACCATCAGGAAAAAAAAAATCCCCTTTTATGGCTAAAACGTCACCAGCAAGAGAAATAGATAGTATATACTCGGAACCAATTCAACTGGCCTATTGATGCATCACGGCTATATTGCTCTCTTCGTTTCAGCTATGCATTGGGGCCTCAGATCCCATATGGCCAGCTGCTTCTGGTATCAGCAAGATGTTACCATTCACTATTTTGTTGGGGGCTTTTGGAAGGCATCAAGTAGGATTTCTTTCCATAGTTCATAGATTATCTCTTAGCTATTTGCTGTTGCCTCCATACTGGTTCACTGCTGATTCTCATAAGCTCATGTAGGGAGCTTCCTAATGTTAACCAGCTATGCTTCAGATGATCATACAGAAATATACTAACTATTTTCTGGGCACTCTGGTTCTCTATTGGCTTTGCTATATAGTCGACTATACATGGAATATGCTTTTCCCCTATTTTTCTGTGACATAAATAACTTACAATATATAAATACAGTATCCATTTTTGTGTTGCTGAGTAAAAGGAAAGATAGAGGTACTTGGATGTAAATAACAATAACATTATAGGCTATGTTTGGTTGTAAGGGGAACTAAAGGGAAGGGAAGTGAAATTTTCATACTTAAAAAAGAAATATATGTAATCATTACCTATGTGACTTTAACATTAACTTCAAATCATTCTATATTTGGTTATAAAATTTCACTTTACTTTGCATCCAAAACCCTTTGCTATAATATAAAAATTACATGTAAAATATATCATTACTAAATATGGTTAAAAAAATTAAGTAGTTTATACCATCATATGGAATATTGATTATAAACATTTCTTTTTAAAGTATGAAAATTTTACTTCCCTTCCCTTTAAAATTCCCATTGCAATCAAATAGAGCCATAAGGATCAAACACTTCAGATAAATAGTAATCTCTTTCTAATTTATTTTGCAACATCTGATCTGTGCATAATTTGTACAGAAAAAAGAATGACTTCACAAGCTTTGGAGCTTAGATGACCGGTAGTCCAAAACTCCAAATGAAGCAATGCACTAAAGAATTGCTTGATCCATTGAAAATAAGGAATGGCAAACAAAAACAATTCATACCGCCATATCTGGAAGATGCTTGTATGCAAGGGCCAAGACTCGAGATCCCTGACGTGTATATTTCTTGTAGGTATCAACATACAATGATGGCAAATCAGTTAGCCTGTCCTGGATAGTTTCTGGGGCACCCTGAAAAAAGGAAAGAAGAAAATAAATAGCTGGGGGCTTGGTGTGAAGCTAAGAGGAATCTAAAGTCACATTGATTTTCCTTTTTATTTTCTTGGATGAATAAATTTCCTTAGTTATGCCATCTTAAATATTTCTCCCTCAATAACCAATAACTGCCTCAGTGACAAAAGCAAAAAAAAATCAGCCTCAGTGACAAAAGCAAAAAAAATTCAGCTCAAGAACAAACACACATATTAGCACCTTCCACAATGGCCATAATAATCTGAACAATTGAATGCTCCCACAATCAATAAAAATATTGGATCAGACCAGAAAAGGGGTGGGATACAAATAGGCCAAATCATGGGACATGGTTGCAAAAATTACTCAATCACAATACCTAACATTCCCTGACAGATTATAACCAAAACATAGGGCTTCTTTCGTTTCTCAACAAGAATCAGGACCACACCCCTCAAAAGTCGAAATTATAAAACTCTGCACTGGCTTGCTGCATGACCAACCAGGCTACTCCTTGTCCAACCACATGCCATCCATATTGACAGAATTCTCTGTGCCAACATGTGTTGACACATGCTCCAACATTGAGGAAAGTCCCACAAATCAGAGAGTTTAGTTAACTTCAAGAAATTAATTTCCAGAACATACCATACAAACTGATTTAAGTTTAGTAAACTTGACTAGTACCTTGCTGTGTCGCTTAGTAAAAGATTAATTTGCTACAACTGGCATTGCAGCACCTACTTTTAAATGTGCATGTTACACAATGAGGTCTTTTAAGGAAGAACTGAATCGTTAATGTTTCATTTATGTAACATCAGTTTTTCCCTATTCAACAAGAAGACAAAAAGTACCATGTACTATATTCTATGTTCTCGTGTGAAAGCTTGTGTTGCATATTGTATTTGACATATCCAAAAATATGAAGTGTGTTTTGCTCAATCTAAGGCATAAACTAAATGTGGGCAATGGAAAACATCTACGGTTTTGGCATGAAGTATAGTGTGGACATAAAGTCCTAAAGGTGGATTTTCTGGAATTTTTTTAATAATTCTCTGGAGCAGCAATAAATGGATGCTGACTACATCATTTGGCAAGCCAGTACGAAGATTGGGGTTGGGCCGACTTACTGCTATGCCTCCTTGAGAACCACATATGCTGCCAGGAGGAGAATGACAAGTTTGGAACTAAAATGGCATCAACTCCTCTGTTATTAAATCTCAGCCAAATGCTTTGTCAACTGTTGAGTTAATCAAGGTGACTTCTCAGCTGGTTCAATTGCCAAGGTTATTCTATCAACACACAATTCTTTATGTGGTCCATATACAAAGAAAATATCCTTACCATTAAGCATCTCATCTCAAGGTTATCTGCTAACAAAAGTGTTTCAGGTCTGCTTGAAGCTGAAGTCAGTTCCTAGACTTTTTATAGCTGTCTTTTGATTTTTAGGTTTGTAAGGACAGAATTGCTTCTGCTAGCTTGCCTTGGCTGTTTCCAGGTGAAATCTTCACTCCATTTCAGGAATGCACTAATCAGCAGCTGCAGGTTAAAGCTTTGGAGACTTCTTGGACCTTAGTTCCAGGGTCTATTGCCTGCTAGTTGTTTCAACTGGATTTTTTAGCAATGGACAGCTCTGCTCCTTTTATTATAGATAAATTATTCTCCACTTCGCTTATCCAAATAAATAAATAGATAAAAGTAATGAATCTCTTTTGGTACATCCTCATCTTCTCAAGACCAAGGTTTAAGATCTCGCTCTCGCCCCCCATCTTGCTGATCCAAAAAGAGATCTGATGAGACCTCACCTAGATCATGTATTTTTTCCCGGTCGACACGGTGGTTGGTCTCAGTGGCCATATGGTCTGTGTAGACCCTGGAACTTGGTATTTAACCTATTTTAGGCCTTCTAAACACAATGGAAACATCAGTTTTTTAAAATCAAACCTAAAATGGTACTTTGACTTCGCACCCTATGTATAGTCTCCGACTATTCGGACCCTAAGCCAGAATGCTCTATTCCACAATCCACAATCCACAATCCACATTCCACAATCAACACATGATACAACATAATCATACAAATTTAAAAGCCATCATAGATAATTACTTAATTATTTAACAATTAACAATGATGACTGATGAGTCACATTCACATACATTGAAAACTAAAGTAACTCCAAATGTGGATGAGGAGGTAATATTCTCTACTTTTTAAGCTTCAATGAGTGTAGGAATGGAGATCCTCAAGAAAAAAATACCAAAATCCTCGCTCCTTAGTGTTTTTTCTTTAAAAGAAAAAAAAAAAGTAGAGAGAGGCGAGATCTTGGTGAGATTTGGCGAGATAGAGGCAAGATCACGGTCGAGTTTATGTACAATTATAACTTTCCATACATCTCGTCCCGCCTTTTTGAAAAAGAGAGATATTAGCGAGATCTCGGCATGCTCAAGACCAAACTTACATATCTACATGTGTTGATATATCCATAAATGTATTTGATAAAAATAGAAATCCAGTGCACGAGGCTCCTGCTATTGCAGGGCCTAGGAGGGGCAAATGTATGCAGCCATAAATGTATTTGACAATTTCATAAAATAAGGTTCACAATTTTCTAGCATGGGCTCATGCACTGGCACTGGTACGTAAAGCATAATAGAAAATAGCACTCTATCCCATGGATAACCATTAAAATAGCATTAAAAAATAAAAATTAAATTCTAAATTACAGTGGCATTGCAGACAAGTAATTTGCAAACAAGGATTAATACTGCAAAGTTTGTACTAGAAACAGAATTCAACCAACACACCTTCACAAAAGCAAAAAATTCCTCCTGAACACGAACAATAACTGACATTCTTTTCAAGTGAGAAGCAAAATGATGTCTTTGAATAATCTGCACAGCTTGGCCACCCCCCCTGCAAGTCCAGAAAAGGAGACAAGTAAAAAAAAATAAAAATCCAAACAATGCTCTCATATAACATAATAGCTGATATTCAATGACTTGAAAAAATGACAAAAGTACCAGGAAATAACTAATTGAGAATCCACCTAGTTGAGAACTAGTAAAAATGTTCCAAGATGCATGCCAGCTGCTCTAGAAAAAGCATGTACTGGAATGATTAATGGATGCAGCACATATATCCAATGGACTATGCAATATACCAGGAGATCTAACAATCACATTTTAAAGGTTTGTTTCCTATGATTATAAAGCATACATTTGGGACCATCTATAAAGTCATGTCATATTAGGGGAAAGAAAACATGTGCAGCATTAGTATTTTGGTTTATAAGCTTATTTTATGCAGTGAAAACAAGTTTGGGGAAAAGATGGGAATAAAGAAAAGAAAGCTTAACATGCACAAGAAATATGCTTGTCCTTTATCTTGCATATGTGTGCATGGTCTTCCCCAAAAATTTCATCAATCTTTTCTCAAGAGTTTCACTAGCTTCCCAGTTTTCAATCTCCATCCTAAAAACAGAGCAACCAGATTTCCATAGCTTCCCAGGGAAAAGTAAGCTCCAGAATCAAAATGATAGACCTTCAAGGTAAGGAATACAATAACATGATTCTACGAACTACTTTTGCTAGTAGCGGACTTACCAAGGTTCAATATGTGCAATAATTTTGTTAGTCAGAGTTCACAGAAATGTCATGATGATGTCACTAGAGCATTTTGAAATAATGGAATTCAGAAAAAACAGGAAATAAATTAGAAAAGGTAAAAAAAATTCAACTTCGATGAATGGAGGCCAGAGGGAAAAAACATTCATGTTTATAGAAATAGAGCAATAAATTAAAAAAAGGAGAATCTATGAGCAACAAATAAGGAGTCCAAGCAGGACGAAGTCATTAGCTTATTTAAGAAATAACTCAATTGCTTACTCTAAATGGTTAAAACATACTGCTGCGACATGTTCCAATTATAAGGCATTATGGCTTATGCAGACACCATGATTAGCGAAAACAACCAACCAGTACGAATGTAGAATTGTCTGTAAATCCATACGCCAGAAGCTACTCCAAATAACATTTGCCTATGGTGATTGTATCATATTTTGAAAATTATTTGATATTTTTCCAAATTAATCACATAGATTTATATTACTAAAATTATTCTTAGATTTAACCGCATAAAGTGGCTATTGCACATGTCAATTCTGTTATTAGGATAGGATATACCAGAGACTTAGTTGACCTATTTTCATCATGAGCAATTTACATCCCCCTCCCTTGTACTTTGCTATTATTACATCTTCTTCCCCTGTATTTTTAGAAATTACATCATCCTCCCCTGTCAGTCGACAGTGTTAGTGTGGTGTTAATTTTAAATGTTAAAAGTCAATTTTAGCCTTTAAAGATATTAACCTTAAAAAATGGGTGAAGGGATTTCCCATTCACCCATCTTCCATTTCAATTCATTCGTTGCTGAATCAGAAATTAGGGCATATTCAACTCTAAGGTTTTCCTTCTTTACATTGGTTCGTTGTTATGTTTCTCCGGCAATCGGCATAGGGGTTTTGATCGACGGAGTGAGTACTTTCTCTGGGGGGCAGGGGTTGGAAATAGTCATGTTTTGGCCATCACACGGCGATGATCTCTTGTAAAACCCGCTTCATTATGCTGTTGTGATCGGAGATTCAAAACCTATAAGAAAAACATGTGACTATGATCTATTTTACCCAAAAAACAAACTCAAAAGTCACAATGATCACAACAGAAAATGATCACAATAGTTAGTGTAGCTGATCAAACAAATTTCAGCGGAAAGAATGAATCAAACGCTTTTCCCTCAACCATGTAAGCAAACTATTGTGAAGTATGCAAAATAAATGCTATAGGGGCAACGTTTTCATCTATTCCATAGATTAATTAAACAGAAGCAATCCAATTTTAAGTGAAAATTTCTTACAATTTTTTAAAGAGGAAAAGAGAGGGAGAATTGATTTGGGAGAAACAAAAGCTTAATGCCACAATTCTCAGCGGCCGAATCATCAACCACCACCACCACTGCTATCGCCGCCACCATCTCCTCCTCCCTTACAACCCCCGCCCCACCACCATCAACACCACTATCTGGGATTGTTACAAGTGTCAACGGTTTTTGCTTTTGGGCCTTCGGTAGCTTAGATCAACTGTTACCTGCAGCGGTGGTTGGTTTACGCAGTTTCAGTTTTTCTTTTTTCCCCTCTTTTAGGTCACTATATATCAAGGTTTTGTTTTGAAAGGGTGAGAGGGTGAAAGAGTCAAAGCACACAATAGAAGGGTAATATAGGTATTAAAAAAATATTGGACAAATTTAACGGTTTAAACTTAACGGAGTGGGTCTACTTGTAAGATATAACATACTATAGGGGAGGGGGATATAATTTCTAAAAACATAGGGGAGGGGGATGTAATAAGAACCAAAATACAGGGAGGGGGATGTAAATTGCTCTTTCATCATTAATGTATTTCAATTTAAAACTTTGTTAAAAAAAATTTATTTCTACCAAATTATAAATACTATGTGAACAAAAATGTAATAATTTGCTATTATCACATAAATCTAATCTAACTTACTAGGAAGTGGGTGTAGGTGTTGGAGCACAACATGGACAGGTTCTAGACTTTGCAAACCCTAAAATATAGGATTACGAACCCATGGATATACAATTTTTTAAATATAATAGCTACTTATGTAATATTAAAATTATTCCAACTTTAATAAACTACTAATTAAAGAATAATGATTTCTTATCAGGTTCCATATTTTGGATGTGGAACTTGATACTATGATCATATCACTTAAATAAGTGGTTTTAGATAGGGTCCGTAGCCTCAGGCAGTGGACCTTCTATTATATCACTTAAAGTGTTTTAACAAGATCCATAGCTTCAGTTGTGGAGCTTAGATATATGCATCCTTCTTATTTGAAGACTTCTAAGAAAAAATGAGGGATGAGGTGATCAGGGAATAAAACTAGTTGAATAGATAAAAGTATGGTTAAACTCTGCAAAGAAAATGAAAGCCTTGAGTTAGAATATGAAGGTGGAAGGAGAAACAAGAGAACAAGACAACAAGAGAATAGAGGGTTGGGGAAGAAGAGGAGAAAGGAGAAGAGAATGGTGGAAATGTTGTGTATAGAGGATATTTTCTCTACCACATATATATTGCTTTACTAACAAAAGATAAGGAATTACATACACCTCCCCAGGGAGGTAAAAGGGAAAAATAGAAAATACAATAAGAGAATGATATAATAGACTTTTCCTAAAGTACCCTTATTATATAAACTCTAACACTTCCCCTCAAGCTGGAGAATAAATTTCATTCCCAGTTTGCATACAAGGTACTAAACTGGTGACAAATGAGCGCTTTGGTAAAGATGTCTGCCAACTGATCATGTCTTCACGAAGGGAGTGCAAATGGAACCAAAGCCTATTTTCTCCTTTATGAATTGCCAGTCCACTTCAATGTGCTTTGTCCTGTCATGCTGCACCGGGTTGTAAGCAATACTTATAACTATCTTGTTATCACAATAGAGCCGTATAGGCCCTTTAATGTCAAAAGACTCAAAACCCAACTCCTAAGCTAACCGTTTCAACCATACAAGCTCACAAACTCCATAAGCCATTGCCCTAAATTCTGCCTCTACAGTTGACCTAACCACAACAGGCTATTCTTGCTCTTCCATGTGACCAAATTGCCACCTACAAATGTTCAATAGCTTGATGTAGACCGTCTGTCGAAGATGGATCCAACCCAAACAGCATCTATCTAGCCTTATATCCTCAAGTGGTTGTTCTTGGAATACAATAACCCTTTCCCTGGAGAGGACTTCAAGTATTTGAGGTGCGGTACATAGCATCCAAGTGCCCACTTTTGGGAGCATGCATAAACTGGCTCACCATTCCAACTGCATAGGTAATGTCTGGGCGAGCCAAAGATAGATAGATAAGCTTCCCCACTAGACTCTAGTATTTCCCTGCATCAAGGGAAGGACCACAATCTTCCCCATAGATAGGAAAAGTTGCAGTTTGCAGCCCAACATCCCTATTTCTTTCAACAGGTCCAGCACAAACTTCTTTTGACATATATTTATCCCCTTCTTAGACCTTGACGCTTCAATTCCCAAGAAATACTTCAAGTGTCCAAGATCTTTGGTTTCAAACTATTTAGCCAAGTAAGTCTTTAGTCTAGCTATTTCAGCTATGTCATCTCCAGTCACTACAACGTCATCAACATATACAATTAGTGCAGTAATAGTATCATTACTTCGCCGGCTAAATTAGGTGTGGTCAGCTTGACTCTAGGAATATCCATTCTTCATAATAGCATACATGAACCTCTCAAACCAAGCCTTTGGGGACTGTTTGAGACCATACAAAGCCTTGTTGAAAAGACACCACACCTTCCCTGTAGCTGAAAGACACTTGAAGCCAGGTGGAGGCTGCATGTGTGCACTTCCTCCTATAAGTCACCATGGAGCAAGGCATTCATTACATCGAATTGATATAAGGGCCAATCTCTATTTGCCGCTACTGATAAGAGAACTCTTATTGAGTTATGTTTGGCCAAATGAGCAGAAGTCGCCTAATAATCAATTCCATACACCTTACTATGCCCTTTGGCCACCAATCTTGCTTTATATCTCTCAATAGCACCATCTGATCCGTATTTGATTGTATAGACCTGTATCCAACTGGAATTCTCCCCCTAGGAAGATCAACTAGTTTCCAGGTACAATTCTTCTCGAGTGCCATTATTTCCTCAAACATGGCTTGCTTCCACTTGGGGTCTGACAGTAACAGTTTTGGGGATGGAAACAGAGGAAAAAGAAGTTGTAAAAGCAACACCTATAGGTTGGCTATCAACTCTTTTACTACTTCTAATCTGCCTCATCACCCAAAACAGATAAATTGATGTAAGACCAGATTACCAAGGGGTAATAGTCCCTGTAGGATCCATCATAAACTCCAACACACAAATAAAGTTCAGATTCAACCGAATACTCAGATCTGGAAAAAAAAAAGGCTGAATCTAGGAGATATTGATTACTCACAAACCACAACTCAGATAACCACCAAAATCTGAACAAATTATTCCGGCTGAATTGAGATATATCTCGTCAACATGAATTAGAAAACTTTTGACCGCTATTCAGAAACTAGGGTTCCTTGCATCGGATGATCCTCAATATTGGAATGAAGATCCCTTGTAACCTATGTAGGTATCCTTCAAAAGATGAGCTCGAACTGTTGGCTGGTTTAGGAGATCTGATGTAGGTTACCAATTAGGAAACAATTGGAAGATTCGGGAAAACTCCAAGTACAGCCTTCACTTGGACTCAAGCTGCTGGTCAACTGGCCTCCTTGATGTGGAGAACAAACCCTCCAAAGGGCTTCTGAAGATGGCTTCTGGTTGGGGAGCTTGGGCCTTGATCGATTTCTCTCCAAAACCCTAACAATGGTGATCAATCCTGGAACTTGTGGGTGAATTCAATCTAAATGTGGTGGCTGATCTTGGATCTTCAATCACACTTCTAAGCAGACTCAAATCACTTTCTCACAAAGGCTAAAACAGAAAATAAAGAAAAGAAAATAGAAATCGATGGAGGGATTGAGAAGGGGAAGAAGAAGGTTAGGTTTTGGGCATCTCACCTAAGGCCTCTTAGCCAACCGCATCCCACAGCAAAACAGCATATGGCCATCTTAAATAAACTTCATTCAATCTCCTCAAATTGATTGCAAAGGTCTCTTTAAATAGGCCAGGCACAACCTTACAAATTTGAAACAAACTAAAAAAGGAAACTAACATAAAATAGAAACTAATGACTTTCAGTAACTAACTACTGACGTGTACTCTAAGAAACTAACATAAGACAGGACTATTCTAGAAGACTAAATCTGACTTTGGCTACTTGTTAACACAAAAAAGGAAACAAAAAGGGACCAAATTACTGTTCACGTGAACAGTAATTTCTGGTTTTGGGTTGGCTTGATGGACCAACAATGGGGCTGGCTGGTCTGGTTTGATCGAACCAACAAGTCAACAACCCCTTTTTTTGCAGGCTCAATCTACATAAATGCCATACATTCAATTCCCCGGAGAGTTTTTGTAACTCCCTGCACCACCAAGAATCACTTTCTTCTGATGGAAGAAACTAGATAACCCAATCTGCTCCTTGTCAGAATTATGAGGATACTTTGAAGCAGTGCTTGTTCAACTGCGGCTTCCAAGAAGAGTATGGTTGGGCACAAATATATACACCTCCCACAAGATTTTTTTAGTCCAGAATGCTAAACAGATCCGATTGGGAATTTAGAATGTAGCAGTACTTACTACTTACAATATTGGGAATTTGGAATGTAGCAGTACTTAACCTATTGACAAACTGGAGGTGGTCATGAGGGGCATCTGAATGTCAAGAAACAGCAGTGGTTTTAATGTCCAGCCAAGCTATGATATGGTAATCTCAAATGTTAGAAACAGATCAGAGAATCATACGCATCTGATGATAAAATGGCTCATGATGACTTTGCCATTGTTGGATTTGAATAATCGTCTCAAATTCCTCTGCAGGATAAGTTTAATTCAGCTATCAAAGAAGCATGTATATCAGCATCTTGTAATGCTTCTTGCAGATTAGGAAGTGATTTTTGAGGCCTTGGTTGTGTTTTTACTGATGTAAAAATGAATGCTGCCGCAGTAGGACAACATTGGCGCAGAACTTCTGGACCAAAGGAGGCAAAATGTTAAGCATTTATCTTTGCTCTGAAGATTGCTTACTTGTTGAAGATTAGAAGCATACAGCTGCTGTTGGATACAAAGGAAGTGCAAGACTACATCAATCAAAAATTGAGATCAGGAAAAGGTATGAGTATGACCATGGATGCTGCAGCCTTTTATCTTTGATATTCAGTACCTCATATTATTTTTTCAGTGTGATTCAGTTTTCCAAGGACAAGTGATGTTTGTGCACACAATTTGGCTATGGAATAGTCATTGCAAGGAAAAGAGGGAGATAAAGTCCAAATTCTAAAAGAAAGAGGGTAATTTCTCAGGAATGAAAGCATAAGAACTTCTGGAGCACAATGCTCCATACAATATAACTAGAGTACTGATGTCAATTTGTATTATGACTTACTTTTTTGGCATAGCCTTCTCATCAGATGTATAAGCCCAATCTACACCTTTAAGTGCTGCCTTTTCAAGAGGATCACCAACCTACAGAAAAAAAAAAGATTTTAAAGAAGATTTTTGGAGGCCTTAACTTTCCTGAACAAGCAGATGTAATCTGCAATACAATGAAAGACACTTGAGGAAGTATCTCAAGTACTATCCAGGAACTCAGCGGAGTGCCACAAGTATCATAATCAAATGGATATCTTCCTGTAATGGCTCAGTTTCCATAGCATGATACCACAGCTCTTTTTTTCATCTATGGTTTGCTTATCAATTCAGCATTAAAAAATGTAAAAAGCTTTCTGTTTGGCAGAGTGGCATCCGGCTCGGCAGTTTTATAGGGTTTTGTCTCTGAATGAGTTGCAAAGTGATAAGAAGCTTGTAAACACTGTTTCATCCCAGGAAACTACATTCTAGCATACCAGTTTGTTGTCAACAAACACCAAGGCATGACAAGCAGCAAGAATTTCCACTGTCCTAACGGGCACATTAGTCATATCTGACTGTAAATCCAGACTGTCTGTCAGTCCATCTACTCCACGGAACTCCTGAAAAGGACCCAAGCAGAAAACCATGAAGTCTATGAAAGATATACAACAATGAACCAAAAAGCAGGCCAGCCTTGCAATTTTCATACCATGTCATCTGATGTGAGAGTTCCTGTCTTGTCAAAACAACAAATATCAACCTGCAGAGAAAAGTGCCTCACAGTGTAAGATGAATAGCTTCCAGATGGACGTCTATGCCACATGGAAGTTTCATGGACTTGACATTGTATCCTACAAAGGTCGCACCTAACTATCATTTTAAGAAAGGAAGGGAGATGGAAAATAAGGGTTCAGAATGAGAAAATAGCTCGAAATCTTGGCATTATCAGATTATACAAATTGTTGGCTGTCTCTGAATCCAAGATTTGGCAGTTGCAGCAGCAATATTCATTTCATAGGTGTCCTAAGCATAACAGATCAAATGGAAAATAATATCCAAAATTCCCATCAGATTGGGTGCAATGCCCACAGGTATTAGCATCAGCCTACTGACCTTCCCAGCAAAGGGAATTCGAAACGGTTCTGTGCAGAATATCCCACGTCGTGCTAATGCAATTAAAGATGTATTAACAGCTATTGATAGCTCCATTGGCAGCTCAGGTGGGATGACAGAGGTAATAATCAAGGAACAACTCAAGAAAAGCTTGTATCTGCTCCTTGTTGGATCTTCCAAACCCTGCATCAAAGATGGCATCATTGTCATACAGAGGAAGGGGGGAAAAGAAAGAAATTAGCATGCCAACACAAGCAGTGCCCAATATCATGGAATAACACGAGTAGGAATGCATAAATAAAAAGCAGTAGAACAATATTCTTTGTAAGAAAATATCTCATTTACATGGCTCTATGCAGGAACTCTTGCCATCAAAAGCCAGATGCAGTGCCAACGATGATCTCATATCATTAACCCAACCATTGGACGCATACTAAATCTCTTGGAGTTGCCAAAGTTCGAAAACTCGGCAAAATCTAGCTGGAATTTTGGATATTTCTAAGTTGCTGAGTCACAATATCATACGAATCAGAGAATTGACAATGTTCCGGTTGAAATTTCGGTGTTTTGCCAAAATTTCGATCCTATATCGTATCATTTCAGCGATACGGTTCAACAGGGTATTTATGTTTTGAATGTGCCTGGTTGAAATTTCAACCGAACTTCAGCTACTTCACCTGTTTTGCCCCTTTTCTCTGCAGGAAGAAGGAAAACCCACACTTTGGCCTATTTTTGCCACCTCACCTCTACAAGTTTCTGGATACGGTGCTGGGGGTTGCCATGTCACTCCAACGACATTGTTTGCGGCATATTGGTGAAGATTTGGCCACATTCAACAGAACATTTTAGAAATTATTTTTTGCATATAATATGATAAATACCAGAAAGTTGGTGTTGAAATTTCCAATCTACGACCTGACAGTCTTTTTTCTGTTTATATATATATATATATATATATATACTTGTTTCAAATCTAGGGAAGTAGCCACATGTCAAGTTTCAAGCCCCATTTCAACCATAAGGCCTGCCACATTGAACTTTTACCCTTTGATAAAGAACCCTTAGGGAAGGAAGGGGAAATCAGAGTAGAGATGGGGAAAAGGAGGATCACACTCAAACATTCATTCAATAATCAAATTGCTCTCTAAATCTTCAGTCGATTACAACCAATATATAGGAAAATAGGAACATGAAATTAGAAACTTAACTGGAATGGAAACTAGCCTAAATTAGGAAACCACTATAAAAAGGAAACCAAAGCAAGGAAATAAATCCTACTCCTACGTTCAAGTCTGGAAACTAAAAGTATGAAATAAAATACTAGGTAAACTACTAATTTTATTTCCAACCCTTGTTGGACCAAAACCCTGGGCTGGACCGGTTCTTCTTGGCTCTTGGCTTCCAAAGCCGGTCATGCTGGTCCAACCAAGAAATGGCAGCCATATCTGCATCAACTCTCCCCTCTGAAAAGAACTCGACTCCGTCGAGTTAGGGAAAGGACCGAGGAGACCGTCTGAAGGAATACGCTGAATGAGGAAATGATCCTACCATCTTCTTGAGCTTAATTTCAGGGAGATCTTTGGCAGGATGAAACTTCATAGTCTTGTTGGCATGCTTGAAGGCATAGGTATTGGCATAGCCACAATGTTGTACTTTCTTATCAAACAACCAAGGTCGACCAAGAAGGATGTGGCACACCTTCAGAGGGAGGACATCACATTGGACTGTATCCTTAAATCCACCAATAGAATATGTGACCAAGCACTTATCTGTGATTTTGAGATTAGTGTTGTTCACCCAAGCAACCTTGTAAGGATTAGGATGTGGTTCTGTACTCAATCCCAGCTTACGAACAGCGTCTTCAGAGACAACATTAGTGCAACTGCCTCCATCAATGACCAAGGTTAACAACTGATCATTGCACTTCACACGAGTCTGAAAAATACTACTGCGGCGCCAATCTTCATTTTCAGTGGCCTTTTGAGTGGTCAACACATGACGAATGACATAAAAAGGATGTTGGTCTTCGTCACTGAGAGTGTCATTGACTTCACCTGTTGCACGCTCTTCTCTTAAATCAACTGTGTCAGAACCAAGTTGCTCTTCGGGAATATATGGTATAGGAGAATCCTTATCAATAAAAGCAACCAAACGGCTGGGACATTAAGCACTAATATGTCCAAATCCACGGCATGAGTAGCACCGAACTGTAAATTTTAAAGAATCAGAAAGTTTATCTGAACCACGCCGAGAGGTGAGTATGGGCGAGTAGGCCGTGAAGATGACATTTCAGAGACATGTCGAGGTGGAGAATACGGCCGACTAGGTCGTGAAGAGGCCATAGATGTAGCACTTGCCTGTGGTTTGCTAGATGACCTCTCTTGGGTAGGAGACTGTTGCCAAACGGAACTAGTACCTCGAGAAAAAGTATCTGCAAAATTTCTCCGGTTGTATGGGCGTTTCAGACTTTCCTCAACCTGATATGCTACTTGTACGGCATCTTCCATGGTAGGCAATCGACTAGATGCAAGGGCAGCACTAAATTGAGGGTGCAAACCATTGCGAAATTGGGCCACTAAGACTTCTTCATCCCACTCAAAGTCAAAATGAGTGGCGAAATAATAAAATCTAGCAACATACTCTTCAACGGTCAAATTCTCTTGTTTCAACTGTGCAAACCTGAGATGCATGCGTTGCTTGTAATCAGAAGGCAAGAATCGCCGATTCATGACTTCATACATTTCAGCCCAAGTAGTGACCAAACCAATGCCTCGGGTTCGGTTCTGTTGTTGTTGCTTGATCCACCAGACTCGAGCCGTGCCTTTCAGTTTGGCCTCTGCAAATAAGATCTTTCGAGCCTCAGTCAACCCGTACCATCTGAAGAATGCATTTAAACTGTGAATCCAGTCAAGTTACAATTCTGGATTATTGTCTCCATAAAAATCAAGGACATCCAGTTTTGCTGCTCTTTCTGCTCCATCATCATGTCTACCAGTCCCATATGGTGGTGGAGGTGGTGGTGGTGGTGTATGATGTGGTGGTGGTGGTAGTGTTACTGGCAGATCCTATGGAGTGGTGTTGGAAGAATCCCCAGATTGAATGTGACTCTTTCCTTTATCTGCTGCCACCAAACGATCAATAGAAACTTGCATAGATTCCACCATTGTTTTTAGGGACGTGACCATGTTAGTGAGAGCATCAAATTTTGTATCAGTTTCTCCTTTATAAGAATTCAGCTGCTGAACAACTTCACTATTGGCAACTATGGTGATGATTAACAAAATAGCACTCAAGAATATATGGTAGAATAGGAAATAACACTTTTTTTTTTTTGGGAAGGGCAGAATTGCAATTACTTGAGATTCAAGTAAACCACAAAGGGGTGTATCACATATGGGCAGGGGTCTAATTGTAAATAAGAAAAAAATAAGAGGGATAAAAGAATTAAAGAGAAACAAAGGGGCAAAGTGGGGAAATCAAACAAATTAAAAAGATTAAGGGAGAAATATTTGGGGTGGGGTTTTGGATTACCGACAGAAGGGTAGGGATCTCCTTCTTGGAGACGGAACCAGCAGAGAGGACTCTGATCTATCGAACCCGAGAATGAGTCGGCAAAGGAGGAAGTCGGAACCAGGTAAGTCTCTTCGTCTTCTCTCTCTGCTTCTACTTCTTCTTCTTCTTTTCTTCTAGCTTCTATCTCTCTCTCTTCTCGACTTTCCTTCTCCTTCGTCGTCGACTTCTTTTTTTTTTTTTTGGTTGTCGGACAAAGAAAGAGGAGGCGGTGGGATTTTCTGGTTGGGAATCAAAGTGAGGAGAAAAGAAAGGGAGGCGAGCCACTTCAGGGGTCCAACGGAATTCAGGTCTGCGTCTCTCCCTATTCTACTTCTTCTTCTTCGTCTTTTCTTCTCTTCTTGCTGCTCCTTTTCTTCTTTTTTTTTTTTTTTT
>NC_056563.1:20540806-20552642 GCF_013358625.1 Macadamia integrifolia | reverse complement strand
GTCTCGACAGAAACCGGAAGAGAGAATAGGGAGAAGATGGGAAGGAAAGAGCAGGTTGATGGGAAGGGAAAGGAATGGAACAAGGAGGGAGAACGAAGGAGAGGATCCTTCGGCTCTGATACCAAGTTGATAGAGAACCCTTAGGGAAGGAAGGGGAAATCAGAGTAGAGATGGAGAAAAGGAGGATCACACTCAAACATTCATTCAATAATCAAATTGCTCTCTAAATCTTCAGTCGATTACAACCAATATATAGGAAAATAGGAACATGAAATTAGAAACTTAACTGGAATGGAAACTAGCCTAAATTAGGAAACCACTATAAAAAGGAAACCAAAGCAAGGAAATAAATCCTACTCCTACGTTCAAGTCTGGAAACTAAAAGTATGAAATAAAATACTAGGTAAACTACTAATTTTATTTCCAACCCTTGTTGGACCAAAACCCTGGGCTGGACCGATTCTTCTTGGCTCTTGGCTTCCAAAGCCGGTCATGCTGGTCCAACCAAGAAAGGGCAGCCGTATCTGCATCACCCTTGTATTCCAGCCATCGCACGAAAGTTGGGAAGTTCAGTTTTCAATCCTTTTTTCTTTTTCTGGAATCGATAACCAGAATTTATATTGATGAAAAATAGAGATAAAGAACAGCAATACAGCATAACAAAAACAGCAGCAAGCACCCATAAAGACAAGCCCCAGGGAATACAGAATAAGAAGTATAAGGGAAGAGGTGGTGAAACTACATGATAGTATAACTGAATATGTCTCCACTTGCAAAATGTTCCCATTTATCCCTTCCCTAGCATGCTGATCACCAAGTGACTTGGCTGACCGAAGCCTCCAAGAAAAGGTGAAATTCCATTGCTGTAATAAAGACCACCTTTTTTGGATGAATAAAAAATTTAGGGAAAAAGAACCCTGTCCACTTGCGTTCTCCACGACCAGACACATGGGGCGGGCTGTGAAAAGATGCCCCTGCCCCGACAGCCCACCCCATGTGTCTAGGCGTGGGAGAACACAAGCAAACAGGGTTCTCACGCCAAAAAGTTTATCAGCTAAGGAAAGAAGGGGAAGGGGAGAACAAGCAAATCACAAACAAATTACAAGGCCCAGCCTTTACAAGGGGCGAGGCAAAGGCCTGCGAAAGGGAAGGGGAAGAGCGCCAAACAACCACAACACAATAAAAAGGGGGGGGGGGGGGAAAAAGGCCTGACACTAACTTGGCAATTAGACCCAATCTCAAAGAAAGTGTGCTACCCAAGAAAGGAGGGCCCAAAATGCACAATGGTCCACCAAATCATAACAAGATGTCACAACAAAGGCATGACCATGGATTTCCATACTAAGAGGCAAAATTTCTCAGTGCAAGTCAAGGAATAGTCCCGGTAGGACCTTCTTGGGATAAGGGGAGCTTATTTCGCGCCAGTGGTAAACACGTAGGGGCGGTGAGCGACCACAGGAGGTTGGAGGGAGAGAGATGGGTGCTGATCTGGGGCGCATGGGGGACCAACCCTCGTGCAAAATTAGGGGGGCCAAACAAAGGTGGGCCAAGTGGGATGGGCCGGAGGAACCTAGGAGAGTGGAATGTGTCCATCGCTTAAAGGGATAAGGAAGAGGGTTTGGGAGGCCGAGCAAAGGAGCTGGCCAATTAAGGTCAGCGGAGACAAGAGACAAAGGGGGGACGGGAGGGAAGAATTAAATATAGAGGGACCCCACCCCAGGCATTGTGTAAGGGAGAGGCAAAAGGGGGGGAGGAAGGATTGAGGGCTCAATGAAAGGTTAAACCCCACACTCGACGGAGGGAGGAAAGGGGAAGGAAGCAGTACCCATCGAAGGCAATGCAGGGGAAGTAGGGGATGTCAACCCTGATGCAGTTGCACAATCGACTTAGAAAAAAAAATCTTTTGATTTGATTTTATTTTGTTTTAGAAATAATTTTCTATGAAATTAGCTAGCTTCTGATTTTAGAATAGTTTCCATTTTCAAGTAGTTTCCATTAATTGTTTGATTTTTTTTTCTTTATATTAGTCATGTAATGGATGAACTCAGTGGTTAAATTTGAAGTTTTTTTTTTAAAGAATTGAAATTTGGTATGAAAACCATGGCTTCCGTGGGCTGTTTTCCCCCTCCCTGATTCTCTGAAATCTTCTTTTCCCACTCTTATCTTCTTCTATTGGTTCCCTTTTCTTCTTTGCTTGTTGTCCATGCTCTGTTCTGGGCGGTAAACTCAGGTGTACAAAACATGTTGCTGAACCTTGAAAACCCATCGATCAGGTCTGAGATTTGGACCGAAGGTTGCTACCTCCTAGGCGACACAAACCCTAGAAGATCTCCTCCCAAGCTTGGTTCTGCTGTGAGAAATCGATCTCAGATTCAGATCTGGTTCTTGCTTGCCGCCTGGAGAAGTTCAAAACTTGTTTTACCTCATTGAAGCTTGCTGTTTGAGATATCTATCTGTCGAAATCAAGAGGCCACAGGGTTGGTAGCCTTCGTTTGGAAGATCAGCCCAAACCGAGGCCTATCGGTTGAGTTCTATCGACCTGAGATTTAATTTTACCACTGGTTTCTGTTTTCAGTATTGACTTAAGGTTGAAGAAGGTGGTTTCTCCATATTACAAGTAAGGCCATTTCAAAATTACATAAAACCCCCCCTTGCTGAACTTTTTTTGTTCTTTTAAACCCATTTGCTTTAAAATTCCAGAATAAAGCCCTCATATTAAATTTTTAGTTCTAGAACTACCCCAGCTACCATATAATTATTTCTAAGGCCCTGCTTGTTTCTGAAATTACAAGAATACCCTTCAACCATTAAATTTGAGATTTTTAGTCATTCTTGTGGGCCCTAAGCGATCCGATTTCAGTCCTTGGAATCCATATCCACATCAAACCCTTCAACTGACAGGGAAAGAGGGTGCCATCTGCAGACCTTACTCTCCAAATGAGATGGATATAACTCCAACCTCAAGGCCCATCAGAGTTATACCTAAACCAACTGACCATGGATTTGGAATCCCGCTCAAGAATAGCATCCAACCAATCGTTAGAAATAGCTAACTGCAGGCCTTGAATGACTGCCCTGAGTACAGCAGAAACTAATAGCCACAGCCAATAGGACCGGAGAAAACCAGCCTGATGAGACTCTTTGATGCTATCCCGGGTCACAATGAGGGAGGTGAATGAATGGGATAAACTAAGGATTAGAAGAGCTTAAATGTAAATATAGATAAAAGGGTTTAACACTTATAGTGGGAGGGTGTCTTCAACCTCTCGACTGAGAGCACAGCAGTAAACCAGGATAGGTTCAGGGGGTCGAACTCATCAAGGAGAGTTCTGATCAGGCTAAAACTTTAGTGGGAGGTCAGAATCTTGAGGACCTACTGATTTCAGCAAGCAATCGAAGGATCCAGAAACTCTAAATTCAAAGGAAATCAGCTGAAATTTGACTTGCTGGTAAGGTAGAAGTGTAGAACTGTGTTCTGGTTGCAGGAAAATTTTTCACAGTAGAAACTGTTTTTAGAAACAAGAACCTAACATTTGGGTCGCCCTAGGTGATGAACTGACACTCAATCGCTCATAATGTCAGGGAAAACCAACTTTGTATGATGGGTCTGTAAGTCACTCAACTCGGTTCCTATATTACTGGTAACAGTATAAAAAAGACGAAAAATAGCAGGAATAAGAAATGACAGAATAATAATAAAATAAAGGAAGAACAATAAAAGGGAGATGAATATAATAAGAGAGAGAGAGAGAGGATTACAGGGAAGAACCAGACCTGGAGAAGGAGGAAAACCTGATCTGAATCAAAGGAGGAAGAAAAACTATGCGACAAGCAGGCATACCACAGCAACATCCACCAAATGTAACTTAATTCAATGCCTTACAATCTGCTCAATGGATGGTTTCATACTTTCATAGCTATTAAATAGCTTTGTGAAAGACAAACGATAGAATAAAGAATGAACAAATTGGAGCTGATTTAGGAGTAGCTTCAATACCTAACAAGCTGCGAGAAAGTTGTTTGAGGTGGCCGAGACATATGCAACGGAGGCCTTTGAATGTGCCAGTACAGAGGGGTGATTTGATACTCTAGGAGAAGTGGTGAGGAAATACATGCATAGCTTAGGACTAGTAACAAGTATGGCTTTGGATAGAGCTGATTGGAGAAAAAGGGTCCATATACCGACCCCATTTAATTAGGATAAGGCTGAGTTGAGATGAGCTGTAAAAGAAGAATGATATCTCTAACTAGTATCTTTATCACAAACTAATTCAAAGACTGAATGAATTCAAACTCTACCAAATACTTAATCCTACAGCAGCTAACATAATCTAATTGCAATAAAATTACAAAAATAACCCTACATGTGTGTAATTGCATCACCCTTTACATTCCTAAATACACCTCCAATACCTGCTGGTCCAAGTTTCACCAGAGAACTACTACCATCATTCAGTTTTAACCATTTCTCAAATCTTTGTATTGGAACTTGTGGGAAGATGCATTTCGGCTAAATTTTTACAGTCAAAATATGAGCACCAATTGAGCTGCCATGTGGCAGATAATTAGAGCCATCCAGGAGGCCTCACCTTTAGAAGCGGTGAAAGGTATCACTAGGGCTAAAAATAACAATAATATAATGAAAGACATTTTCTTGTCCAGCTGACAAGGAAACACTTCCTCAACCTGTTATCAAGCAGCTATTTCTACCACATTTGGATGACACTTCTGGATTTTTCCCATATTTCAGAATAAGGACAAATCAACCTTTATTTTACATATGGTAACGTCCGATGGACTGACACTTATGATAGTTCAGAAGTTGTCCATAACATTTTGAGTGCCAATTGTAATTCCAAGCAACAGATATATACCTGGTGGACGAAGCTAAGGCTACCTTGCTAAACAAGGGAAATCACTCCCTCATTATAATGATAACCATAAGATGAAACTCATATCACAACAGATCTCATGTCACAACTACAACATTCAGAAACATGTGGGGGCTCATGTGATAAGAGGACCTGACATTCATCTCATAGGTTAACTTTCAGCTCAAAACGAGTAGAGGGAGTGTCTTAAAATGAAGTCCGAAGTGACAAATTACAGAAATGCCACTACATTCCAGAATAGTGAAATGGCATTTTTGTATCGTATGAAACTTCAACACACTTTTAAAACTTCCTCCTGTGCTTATTTCAGGATGAAGCTTGACCAATGAGGTGAATTTAAGGTCCACTTTTACATGGACCTACTTGCTTTCGTTCAAATTCTGCCAGGTGGCATGGAGATGTGATCTTGTGATGAAGAGAAAGTTCACAAAGGCTAGTTAGGTTTTCCTTTCCAAAAGAAAAATTTATGGAAACCAGATGGGGAAAATTCCGAAGGAAATGAAGATACCTTCTTAAGTACGTAACCAGCAGCAATGATTGCAAATATAACTAGGAACAAAATGAACAACCCACTTTCCCAGCTATTAGCTGTAACCTGAAAAACCAAACATGAATCAATAAAGATAAGGGGTGCAATTAAAGGATTCCTTTTCCTAAATTACTAACTCTAGGGATTATAAATCATTTACCCTTTCAGTAGAAAACAATATTGTCCGCATTAGTTTTCCTTGGCTAGTCTCAAATCCAGTTCGTAGCACAATGGCCAAGCATCCTCCATTAGGAGTTTTTAGATGAGAGGACTGACTCCAACAAATGACAGCAACAAGTGAGAATTGAGGGATACTAAAACAAGCATAGAAACAAAAGCAATAGTGAAAACAATAATATGATTATATGACGATGATAATCAGATACTTCTACAAGTTAAAGAAAACAACCTTATCTGGAGTATGCTGCAATATCTTTGTGCCACCAAAAAGAAGATGGCTTTTATCCCGCTTAGCTGATAACTTCTCTTCAAATCCCCTACCCAAAATTGAAACCTGAAGAAACAAACATTTTTCCAAATTATAAATACCATTAACTTATTTTATGAAGCAATCCTGCCACAAAAACTAAATGTTGATAAAGAGGAGAGTTCAGTAAGAAAAAGAAATAATTTCAGAAGACACCGGATGGACAAGTGTACTAGGTAATCAATGGACGAAACCAAGCAAACCAGAAATAATGTAGATAAGTCACTTGGGCTTATTTTATTGCAAATAAGCCCTGGGTTGTGTTATGCATGTGTTGGGCCTTTGATCCCATGGGTTTTCTTTGAAATGGGCCACTTTAATGTGCCTAAAATGTGAGTAAAAGGTAGGAAAACGGGATTTTATTCATTAGTTTAATTAATTATTATTTAATTCAATAAAGGCCCATTAAGCCATTGGTCGGTTCTAAAGTCTTATATTGACTATTAATTAGTTAATCCTACTTTATGTTGGAGTCATAAAGTCAAGTCCTAGTCTTATTTTGAATTCCTAGTTCTAGTAGGAGTGTCAAGTCCTCTTTGGAAACTAGCTCCTAGTCATATTATGATTGTAAACTTCCCCTCTATAAATAGAGAGGCATATGTACTGTTATTGGACAGATTTGAATAAAAGAAAGTTTGCAACTAAATGCTTAGAGCAGCTGAGATAGCTATGGGTGAGAAGCCCAGGTTGAGATAGCCACCCCCTCTCCCTCCTTATCTCTTTCCTCTTTTTTCCACTTTTAAATTCTATTTTATTTGCTGTTAATAAAGAGTTCCAGATCTGCCCTTCAAACTTTAATTCTGTCCATCCAAGCACCTCAATCGACAGCCCAAGAAGACTCACAAACAAGGATTGATCAGCTGGATTTTCTCTCTCTTGACAGCCCAGCCGACAGCCACTCTGTCCACATCAGATCTCAGTTCAGTCAGGCCTTTCCAACAGCTGTTCCTAGTGCTCAAAGGATCATTCGATCCTCCTCTCGGACCTGCCCAAGCAGGACAGCATCAGTTCTTGGAGTTCTTGACTTTTCTCTCTCCAAAAGCCAGAAATCTAGAATCGGCAGATCCCCTACACCAGCAGGCAGAATCCCTTCATCTTTGGAGGTTTTATCCCTCCCCTATAGGCCTACATTCAACCCAAGTCTCAACCTCAACAGAGGTCCACAGCCCCAACCGCAGGTATTCTCCCATGTCCCTGCGCAGGGTTATTGTCTCCCATAGGGTTTGGATTTTTGGGTGTAACTTTTGGGGCTCTATTTTGTTGGGTCTTGTGTGGGTTATTAAACTCTTGTTCCTTAACCTCAGTTGCTTTCATCCTTATGGGGTTAGTTATGGTTTTGTTTCTTAAGTATCTCTGATTGTAATTCCACCCATGGAGGTTGTTAAGTTCTGTGTGTCATAAATCTCTACCTTGTGAGGTGCACTTTTATTGTTTGGGGTATATTCCATGGGGGTTAGTATCTTGTAATATACTCTCTTGCATTAAGAAATAATTTGGGACCAAATCAACAAAATAGCACCCAAGCTTCTCAAAACCCACAGAAAATAAGAGAGAGAATAATCACTGCAATACCATTAAAATAAGAGAAACTATTCAATATTTTAGCCTTTACAACGCTCATAAGAAAAACCCTTTTATAAAACAAATCTTGACGGTGCCTTTCTAATGTAATCTAATAGTAACAAATCCTGACAATGCCATTCTAATGCAGTTAATGGTTAGTATAGATCCCTGAAATAAATAAAATAAAAGACTAAGATAACCTTGCTTAAACAAACTAAGCGTCCAAAAATCGAAACCCCATCACAAACTACCACTCCTGCAATAAATAGGCTCTCTTTTGTATAGTTTAAATTCATAAACATAAATATACCAATAAATTCATAAAGATGAGGAGGTGTTCATGATTTATTGGCATTAACTGTTTATAGTTGTTTATGAGTTGGATGTTTAATGAACATGTGCTAAATTGGTTATTAAGTACGGTAAAATGGTAAAAACAAAGATTTTATAACAATGCCTTCCCTTTGCATCCCCCCACCCGTTGCAACTCCAAATAATATAATATTATTATACAATATATATGTAACATATTATATTTTATTAAAGGGAAAAAGAACCCTGCCAACCTAACACAAGAAATGTCCAGACTGGTGGGGGCGCAAAAAGACCATGAAGCCCCCCACCTGTGTGCACTGATTATTCCCCCGCATGTCCTCCCGTTGGCTTATTGGTCAGGCGTTTCTTGCGCCATACCGATAGAGTTCTCTCTCCCTTTATTATATTATATATATTGTGTATATATATATCATATCATATAAAATAAAACCCTTCCTTTTATACTATATAATATTATATATAATATAATAACATACTTTATTATATAATATAGAATATAAAATATTATATATGAGCTGTTGTCGCTCACGGAGACTTGCTCTTGTACACTCAGAAAGGAAGGCGAAATTGCCTACACTTACGCATATCAATACAAGCACTCGAAAGGACCAAGAAACTCCATAAGCACGCTAGTGTGCCAGAACTTACTAAAGAAGCAACGGCAAGAGCGGTGGGCAGGTTAACTTTCTTTGGCGTTTCATTGCTAATTGGCGGGATAACCCAGGTCTTCTCACCATTGCTCAAACTCGAGCCCAAAGGGGAATTTCAGCGGGGAGAAGTTCACCAGGAAACTTAGAAGAAAGAAAGAGTTATCTCTCAAGTCCCCCAAACAAGTGCTTCCTCAGCTCATCAACGACTCGAGGGAGCTGAGATCTACCTGTGGAAAGCTTGTTGAAGTCATGGCGATAGAACCAGGAAGATTGAGCTACGGACCATGGATCCTCGGTCCCTCGTCGACAATCTTCCCATCGAAATCAACAAGAGCAAGTGTCTACCGAAAACAATGGCACCAGGAACCAGAGAGAGACCGGCATACATAATATAATATATTTATATATTACTGTTTATGAATAATATTACCAAACCTATTTTTCATTATATAACCTATTATGTCTAGTTGTAACCAAACAATTATTGTTCATAGCCCATAACCTATAATCATAATTGATTACTCATAACTAGGTCATAAATATAAATGAAACCTATGCCAAAGAGAGCCTTAGATATAGCCTATGCCAAAGAGAGCCTTAGTCATAACATCCTGATATCCTGATACAACTCAGGACTGCAAGATCTTGGTTTCATGGGATAGGTAACCTAACAACCTTCTAAATGACACCAAAATAACATAAAATCCAAAACTAACCCAATGGAAAAGTGACAGACTGCTCCTGCAGCTACCTAAGCTTCTATTCCTTACTACCAATTTGCATATCTTTTGCCCTTAATCTTCCATCAATGTCACCAAAAAAAATTTCTGATTTTCTCCTACTGACCAGACCATAGATCTTTGTGAATTTGTTGATTTCAGGCTAATATCAGATTCCAATCAACTTCTCTTCAATTGATTGAAACAACCTAAACGTTACAGGTATTTTAGCAAAAACTGGTTTGCATCACAATCTGATTTAAACGTAAGTGGAGGTGATATTGTTAGAGTTTATGTAATAGGAGTAGTGCAGAAACTATCTTTATATTATATTGTCCTAAATTGTATGGTCTATCTAATATTCCTAAAACTTGTTTGAACATAATATATGCAAGAAAGAGCAAGAAGTCTTCCCCACGTTTTGCTCTCATTTCCCCTTCTTCTCTCATCCTCTCTCCTTCGTCTTCCTTCCTCTCTTCTCTCTTCTTCCCTCATCACTAATTGTAGTCCTTCTTATTTCTAACTTGGTAGCAGAGCTTGTACACGGGTTTGAGAGTCGATCAAGTATCTTTGTTTCATTCTTTAAGTCTCTCTTGGAACCCTAGAAGCAAAGGGGTCCATTAGAGGTCGATCAGATGGTGCTATTGAGAAGTACAAGGCAAGATTGGTGGCCAAAGGGTACAGTCAGGTGTATGGAATTGATCAACAAGAGACCTTTGCTCCTGTGGCCAAACATAACTCAATAAGAGTCCTTTTATATATGGCGGCAAATAGAGATTGGCCCTTATATCATTTGGATGTGAAGAATGTCTTCCTCCATGGAGACTTAGAGGAGGAAGTGCATATGCAACCATCTCCTGGCTTCAAGTTTCAGGCAGCCGATGGTAAGGTGTGTCTCCTAAAGAAGGAACTCTATGTTCTAAAGCAATCACCCAATGCCTAGTTTAAGAGGTTCAGACAGGCCATTCTGAATAATGGATATTCCAGAGTCAAGCATATCACACATTATTTACCCGGCGAGGTAATGGCATCATGACAGCATTGATTGTGTACGTTGATGATATTGTGCTGACTAGAGATGACAATGATGAAATAGCCAGGCTTAAAGCTTATTTGGCTAAATAGTTTGAGATCAAGGATCTAGGACACTTGAAGTATTTCTTGGGTATTGAAGTTTCAAGGTCTAAGAAAGGAATCAACGTATGTCAAAGAAAATTTGTGCTAGATCTGTAGAAAGAAACAAGAATGTTGGGTTGTAAACCGGCAAGTTCTTCTATTGAGCAGAATCATAAGCTAGGAAAAGATTGTGGCCCTTCCCTTGTTGATGCAGGGACTACTTGAAGCTAATGGGGAAGCTGATTTATCTGTATCTGACTCGCCCAAACATTTCTTATGCAGTGGAGTAGTGAGCCAGTTTATGCATTCACCCAAGAGTTGGGAACTTGGATGTTGTGTACTGCGTCATCAGATACATGAAGTCCTCTCTAGGAAAAGGACTATTTTATGCCAGGAACAATCACTTGAGGGTAGAAGGTTATTATGATATTGATTGGGCTAGATCCATTTCTGATAGGAGATCTACATCTAGTTATTGCACATTCGTGGGAGGTAACTCGGTCACATTGAGGAACAAGAAACAATCGGTTGTAGCTAGATCTAGAGCAGAGGTTAAGTACAGCGCAATGGCTCATGCAGTTTGTGAACTCACTTGGCTGCATCGGATGGTTCTCAAGCTGGGGTATGACACTAAAGGACCTATGAGACTCTAACAACAAAATAGCTATAAACATTGCCAACCCAATACAACATGATAGAACAAAGCACATTGAAGTATACTGGCATTTCATCAAAGAGAAGATTGACTCTGGCAACATCTGCACTCCTTTTTTGAGGACAGGTGATCAAATGGCAGACACCTTCACCAAAGGACTCATTCCTCACGAGTTCAGTACCCTCTTATGCAACCTAGGAATGTATGACATTTATTCTCCAACTTGAGGGGCAGTGTTGGAGTTTATGTAATAAGGGCATAGTTTTTAAGGCGGTAAGGCGACGGAGGCGTTTGAGGGTCTTTCAGAACGCCTTAGTGATGAGGCGGGCATAAAACGTCGCCTTATCGACTAAAGCGTTCCTGTGTAATTTTTTTATAAAACCAATCTATTTTGCTCAAATTTTAGTTGAATCCTATTACTCATATGTTAAATAAATATTAAAGGTTCAGATTCATACCAGTGTAAGATATTCATCAAGAAAATAAATCAATAAAGTGAATAAACTAAGTTCATCTTCATCAATCATCAATCATATTAACATATAATATAAATATATAATTATGAAACAAAATTATAAATATAAAGAAAAGAAGACATAAAAAATATAAGTATTTATTATACTTACCTCTATGATGCCAATATGAGTGCCTAAGTCCTAAGGCCATTCACTATATTTCTACTCCCGTCAAAGAAGAATAAAGTTCACCGTTGTCGGAGCAAAATGGTCTCCTGGATCAGTGGTTCATCCTTGTTCCTTGATTCATTCTCAAAGCCCTTTCTTAAAACCCTTGACAAAATCCAAACCCTGTTTGTGATTCGTGTTTTTGTTTTTTTTTTGTTTCGGTTATTTTTGATGGAGTAAAGCTGATCCCATACATCTCAAGTGTT
>NC_056563.1:20536680-20540786 GCF_013358625.1 Macadamia integrifolia | reverse complement strand
GTGGCCAAAGGGTACAGTCAGGTGTATGGAATTGATCAACAAGAGACCTTTGCTCCTGTGGCCAAACATAACTCAATAAGAGTCCTTTTATATGTGGCGACAAATAGAGATTGGCCCTTATATCATTTGGATGTGAAGAATGTCTTCCTCCATGGAGATTTAGAGGAGGAAGTGCATATGCAGCCATCTCCTGGCTTCAAGTTTCAGGCAGCCGATGGTAAGGTGTGTCTCCTAAAGAAGGAACTCTATGGTCTAAAGCAATCACCCAATGCCTAGTTTAAGAGGTTCAGACAGGCCATTCTGAAGAATGGATATTCCAGAGTCAAGTATATCACACATTATTTACCCGACGAGGTAATGGCATCATGACAGCATTGATTGTGTACGTTGATGATATTGTGCTGACTAGAGATGACAATGATGAAATAGCCAGGCTTAAAGCTTATTTGGCTAAATAGTTTGAGATCAAGGATCTAGGACACTTGAAGTATTTCTTGAGTATTGAAGTTTCAAGGTCTAAGAAAGGAATCAGCGTATGTCAAAGAAAATTTGTGCTAGATCTGTAGAAAGAAACAAGAATGTTGGGTTGTAAACTGGCAAGTTCTTCTATTGAGCAGAATCATAAGCTAGGAAAAGATTGTGGCCCTTCCCTTGTTGATGCAGGGACTACTTGAAGCTAATGGGGAAGCTGATTTATCTGTATCTAACTCGCCCAAACATTTCTTATGCAGTGGAGTAGTGAGCCAGTTTATGCATTCACCCAAGAGTTGGGAACTTGGATGTTGTGTACTGCGTCATCAGATACATGAAGTCCTCTCCAGGAAAAGGACTATTGTATGCCAGGAACAATCACTTGAGGGTAGAAGGTTATTATGATATTGATTGGGCTAGATCCATTTCTGATAGGAGATCTACATCTAGTTATTGCACATTCGTGGGAGGTAACTCGGTCACATTGAGGAACAAGAAACAGTCGGTTGTAGCTAGATCTAGAGCAGGGGTTAAGTACAGCGCAATGGCTCATGCAGTTTGTGAACTCACTTGGCTGCATCGGATGGTTCTCAAGCTAGGGTATGACACTGAAGGACCTATGAGACTCTAACAACAAAATAGCTATAAACATTGCCCAACCCAGTACAACATGATAGAACAAAGCACATTGAAGTAGACTGGCATTTCATCAAAGAGAAGATTGACTCTGGCAACATCTGCACTCCTTTTGTGAGGACAGGTGATCAAATGGCAGACACCTTCACCAAAGGACTCATTCCTCACGAGTTCAGTACCCTCTTATGCAACCTAGGAATGTATGACATTTATTCTCCAACTTGAGGGGCAGTGTTGGAGTTTATGTAATAAGGGTAGTGTAGGAACTATCTTTATATTATATTGTCCTAAGTTGTATTTTTCCTTTTTTCCTTTCACCTCCCTTGGGAGGTCTATGTAATATTCCTAAGACTTGTTTGAACATAATATATGTGGGAAAGAGCAAGAAGCCTTCCCCACGTTTTGCTCTCATTTCCCCTTCTCCTTCTCTCATCTTCTCTCCTTCTTCTTCCCTTATCTCTAACCCTAGTCCTTATTTCTAACTGATATAGTCTGATGCATGTCAAGCAAGTGTCATCATCATTGTCATTAGGTCTTCTCCCAACTATTTGTGGTGAGGACATACGTTCTCTTCCACCATAAGGATCCACATCCTCTTGAGAAGTAGAATTGTGAAGAAAAAATAGAGATTCATCCAATAGTCTATAAGAGAAATATATCTAATTTGACAGGTAAAGCCCATCCTTGTATTCTCCCCTAAATAATGTTATAATGATTGTCACATCAATACATTTATATGTATCTGAAGGTCAGATTGCTAAACCATCAGTCCATGTGGCTAAGAAACCAGGTATGATTGAAAGGCTTCCTGTTAAGGCATGTTGGAAACCTTTTACCATATAAAAAGACTATAAAACATTGTAGCAGGTCTAAATACTGTTATAACGGCACGTCAAGACTTATATATATCATGAGAAAGATAATGATCAGGGAGCATTCCATTTATCACTGAGTAGTCAACTTTTCAATGAGATGCAAATATAAAGAATAGGAAATGGTAATGGTCTTTAATTTTCTTTTTTGTGTGTTTGGCTAAACTTGGTTAATTCCCTTTCATACACTTCACCACCCAGTATGGAATCAATGGGCTACATATCGAGTTGTGCCATGTGGAATGTGATGTAGTGATTCTGACAATTGGATATTATAGGGAACAGTTTGGACTTTGGATTAGCCAAATGTCAAATTTCAAGGTCAAATTCAATCACATACCCTCCCATGTATAGGTATGCACCCTCTGGTAATCCAAGTATTGGCATGCTACATGCATCGTCTCAGTAGTCCAGGATATTTCAATGCTTTATTATGCCAGTACAACTCTGTTTGGATTGAAACTTTATGTGTGAGAAGGGAACCTTGTGGTCTACCTGTCCACAAATTTTGCCCCATCTGGCCTCTGCTATGGGCAGAATTAGTTGCTCATCCATAGATTTCATAGTGGATGGATGTCTGGAAAAACCACTCCCTGGGTAGACTTGGTTATGCTGCTATCATAATATAATTTTTTAGTAGTTTCTTGTGTATTTATTATTGTCCGTGAATTGGAAAGATAAATGGTTGGCTGCAAATTCAGATCAGAAAAGAGAAGTGATACCTCACCCAACCAGAGAGAGAGATACAAAAGACTCCAATCCAACAGATTCTAATCAAATAAGATACATGAATCTAATTGAAGAGGTTCGGGGAGAAAAGAGGGCAGGAGGCTGTCATTGTCTGGCTGCCACTGCCAGAGAGAGAGAGAGAGAGAGATTGGAAAAAGGATACAGTAAGGGAGTGAAATCATATGGAGCAGGGGAAAGTGGGAAACCTCAACCAGTCATCGCCTGCAGCAAGACACACACACACACACAAAATACAGAAAGATCAGCAACTTCTAAACAGTAGATAGCGTCGTGATGGTGTGTTGCCAACAATTCTACCACACAATGGGTGAAGAGAAAGATGACCAAAAGGCTCGGTTTTGGAAAGCTTTATAAACTTTGGGAAAAGGCTAGGTACGCCGCCGGTATACCCAAATCTGTGTCTATCTCTCTCTTCCTCCCCTTGGAAAAGTCCCCTATGCCCCTCCCATTGGTTGAACCGCTAGCTCCAAGAAAGCCAGCGGCATACCTAACCTCCTCCCATAAACTTTGGCTGATTTTTATATATTTCCCCTAGAGTTCGTCAATTTCACCCATGTAATAACTAAAACCAGCACATGACATCAGAAATGATTTCTGAGAAATTTTTGAGTACAGGCTAGAAGCCCATTCTGAGAATCCCATTTTCAAGAAGAGAAATAGGATCCCAAACATCTCGATAATAAGGTTTTTAGATTTTTCCTCAAAGTTTACCTGGGAAAAATAGCATACAATTTTTCAATTTAGGCTATGTTTGGAAACCAAGAAAAAAAAAGTCAAAAAAAATTTGAATTTGAGGGGGGGGGGGAGAGAGAGAGAGAGAGAGACAAAAAATCATTGCATAATTATGATTTTTGTCTTATTATGTCTTTTGTACTATTTTCATTCTTTTCTGTTCTTTTCTTTTCTTTTCTTGGCTTCCAAACATATCCTAATGGAAAAGAATTTCTTCACGGCAACATCATTTTTGCCACATGAACAGACGATATAAAAGTTCACCCATTGGATATCTAGGGAATGGTCTGGACTAGTTACATGTTAAATTTCATACTTATATTCAATCATATATCCTTCCATGTATTGGCATACCTTCTCATGTATGTCCATTAACCCTCTCATAGTCCATGCACCCTCTCTACATTCCTGGTTTTTCAACACCTTATTTTGCCACTGGGCAAACTCCATTTGGGTTGAAACTTGACAAGTCACTAGAGGACCTTAGGGTCTACTGGTCCACAAAATTCAGGGCCTCATCTCAGTTGCCACATGGCGAATATGTTGGCCACATAGAAAATCCCTACTAGATGAACCTCTTAGAAACCTCTTCGCTATAATTAATTACTTAAACACAAGTTCTTCATCTTTTTTTTTTTTTTTTTT
>NC_056563.1:20519337-20536655 GCF_013358625.1 Macadamia integrifolia | reverse complement strand
GGGTGGGGGTTGGGGGAGCTAGGTCCATGTATAAAATTCATCATGCACTAAAATCTTAAAGGAAAAGTAGATGCCTTGTACCAAAAGTAACAGACAATAATAAATAGTACACAAACGAAACTAGACTAGAGCAAATCGAAATAGAGAATCACCTTCCACTGAGGAGTAGACTCGCCTGTTAGAATAGCTTCATTTACAATTGCACTTCCAGCTAATAAAAGCATGTCTGCTGGAACAGATTTATCTTCACCATTCTGACCAGAAGAGCGCCCAATTGAGACAACATCTCCTGGAAGAAGTTCGGTTCCAGGGAGCTCAACCCACCTAAAACCAAAAGTAAATATCAAGATTGGATTTAAAAGACCATGAGACAGTAGTAATGGAGATTCAGACGGCAAACCTTCCACAACGATGCACCATTAGGGTCTGCGAATCCACTCTCACACGCCTAAGTTCAGTTAGTGTCTTCAACCGAGCTTTTGCCATTGTTGACTCAAACAAGAATAGCATGAACAAGGTAAACAGACTGTAATACCAATATTCATCTAAACACCAGAGACCCACACAGAATACCTACAAGCATCGAATTATTTCAACACTAGAGTTAGCAAAAAATAAGAGAACTTGGTGGTGAACAAAAAACTAATGCATTTTAAACTGGACCAAATGTAAATAACATTTTGGCCTAGTAGTCAATGGTCTAAAGTCCAATGGCCTAAACATTCCAGTAACATTAGGCTAAGCGAACAGGATAACATCCATATAGAACATATAAATGTCACTAAAGCAGATAGGAGAGGCAAAAATTTTAACTGGCCTGCTTCCTCTGACCGACCTAGGTAAGATTAGGGTCAGACAAGAAATGTAAAACTATGTCAGATCAAAGTCTAACTTGCACAAGTCAACCTTGTTTGCCCAAACTTAGAAATGTTGTCATATAACAAATAGTAGTTTTGTTTTAAGTTAGAAAATGACTGCTAGCTTAGCTAAAAAAACCTTTACGACCATAAGGTTCTAAGATGAGTTCAAGCCTTCAAAATAATAATATTATTATATTCTTAAAGTAAAAAAGGCTGGGCATGCTGCCAGGGTGCCCAGCATCTGTCACCCTCTCTCCTCCCCCTTTGGAAAAGATCCCCCTTCCCTCCTGTATCCAGCCCTATGATTGGTGCATGCTGCTAGCTTACAGAAAGCTGGTGGCATGCCCAACCCTCTCCCATTCTTAAATATACTTAATTATTCTTTTTGTGATAAATATATGAATAAATATGATATTCAAGGAAGAAAAAACAGGTTGGACACAGCAACCTAGATAGAAACCAGGTCTGACATGGACAAATGACCACATCCAAATCCAGGATTGGACGGGGTCTGTATTGGACAGGTCACAGGTGTACAAAAGGAAGTTTTACGAACCAGACCCAGATTTGTCCAAACTTTGCCACCCTAAGAGCAAACATGTGCATTACATGTTGGTCAGTTGGTGTGAAAATTGATACTCCATCTTTGAGGGTCTGAGTTCGAGTGCGAGTGCAGTTCCTTCTAAGTTATTTAAGAAATACAAATAGTACTAAGTGTGCCTAAGGTCCAGTGGTCATACCTGATTTGAACAATCCAACCATCCAAAGGGGTCAGTCTGCTGACTGGTCAACAGTTCCCAACAACTCACCAGTCAAAAATGTTTGGGAATGGGAACCAATAATGTCATCCCAAACAATCCCACAACCCAGCCCAAGAGTCCCTCAGAACTGCTGTAAACACTTTTTAGCTACCCTAAAAGTTCTTTCTCTGGGAAGGGGGGGAGGGGGAAGGTAGAACTTTAGACAATGACAAACCTGAAACACAAAAAAAGGCTCCATGCAGTGTTCTTTCATTAACTTCTGGAACGTGGGTTGCGGGTATTCAAATCTGCACAAAGAAGGTCTAGTAAGTGGCAAAAAATATTAGTCCTCAAAGAATAATCATATTTATAAATGAAAGATCCCACAAAATCGATCCAAAAAAAAAATTCTGCAGCACACAGGACTTCTATTTCTTATTATTAGCTAAAACTGTGTGAGATAACACGATGAAGTTAGGTGAAGAGGCAAAATATTTGAGGTTTACAAGCTATAAATAAAGAAAGAAGCTACAAGCAAAAAATGTCTGCTATTGTCCATCTCCTCCAGTGTATCAATAGTCCATTCTTCTCAGCACATACTGATAAACTCTAGTTTGGAGAGGTCATACACGAACTTTGGAAATATTGGCAAGAAGTAAGATAAGCTATAAACCAAATTCTAGTCGAAGAAGGGTGCATCAGACATGCAGTTGCCAATGATTGGTACATGAATCTGGTACGATTGTTCTAGCTCTGAATGACAGCTCCACTTCCACCCCAGAAGACAAGTCCAAGCTCATGATATATATACAAGTTGTCAATTTGCATTGTCCAAGCAGCAACCAAATGGGTGATAAATGGAACACAACCCCTCCACCAGAAAGACAAAAAATTACAGATACACCAAAATAAAGCTCACATGACATAGTAACACACAATATCAAACCAAATGCATAGGACACAACAATCCAGGATATAGAGAGACCTTAAACTGCACTAAATAGTTTAAGAAAACTTCCACTTATTAGGAAAAAAAATAAAAACCTAGTATCAAACCATAATCAATTATTGAATGAGTAGCGACTGAAAAATAAACAGTGGAAAGAGAACATACACATTCCGACCCCACTTCTCAGTGGCAGCAGCCACTTTAGCTTCTGACCCATGGCCTGTACTTTTGAGGTAGAATCCAAATGTTTCTTTTGAAGGGTATGGAAGCTTGCAAAAGGTCTCCCTCTCCTTTGAAAAAATGAAGCATTGCTTTCTGAAATCAAAATAAATTTCTCCCCCATCCAATGGAGGTGATGATGAACCTGCCAACTGTCCAGTGGAGATTAATTTATCCAGCAGATAAACAAACTGAACACCAGTATTATCGAAAGAAATCATGAAAACTAGAGTTACTGAAACTTGTTTAAGGTAGGAGCATAGGCTGACAAAGAAGGAAGAACTATATCCAACGTTCATTATCAATTAATAAAGATCATTTGACAAAATTGGATACTATAAAGAAATTAATTCATGTCTATGCACAAGTTTTATGAAAATATGGTATGATAATGATAAAAACAGGGCAGAGGAAATAAAAATTCCAAGGAAAAAAAAAAAAAAGGAAAAGGAAAAGCAAGAGTGGCATTAACTAATTAAACCTAGCCACAGCAGCACAAGTCCTTATTTCAGGCCCCGCAACAGGCTCCTTTGCAGCCCATATCTTTTTAGTCATTTCCCTTTTGCATTTAGTGAAGGCTTCTCACTATGTGAGTATGTGAGTATGTGGGCCCCTTCAGTGTATAACCGGAGGTTATTTGTGTCATACCAGAAATGATATTGGCCATGTAGATATAGAGCTCCTCAGTCGTCACCTTTCTCATCTTGAATAAACTTATGCATAGGAATTAAGTAATTGGATAACCATCTATACTACGACTACACATAGGCACTTCCTGTACCCTCTTATTCTTTATCTTAATACAGCACTTCGAATATTGTCAATTCTGTAGGGAGGAAAATAAATTAAGAGCATTGTATCTAATAGATATTTCCCAACATATTAGACAGAACTAAAGGTTCATTCCGATTACGATGTCAGACAACTTAAGGCTGAATCTCCACACAAGCAATGACAACCACCACCCTGAAAGATTCTACCAACAAGCTATCACTCATCAGCCACAAAATGATACACATCAGAAGTTATGCTCACAGTTATGCCCCCCCACCCCCCGAGCCTCCACGATTATTGGAAACATGCAATCATGATTTCAAAAATGGAAAGGCAGACTTACTGTTTTACGAAAGTGAAGTGGCACAATTTCTTTAGAACCAGAGAACTTTGATGGAGTTATTTTGCATGCATCTGCATGGTAAATATCTTTCACCTGTAAAATCAAACAGGAAACAACTACATCACGAAAGTTCTGCAACAAATTATCCTAGGAAATTTACAGGCTATCCAACCAAAATGGACAGCAATAAGCATGTGCCTAGCCCCCCCACTCCCAATTCATTCAATGAGACAAACAAAGGAAATGAAATGGAATGGAGTGCCTGGGCAAGGACTAATCTAGATGAGAACAAATAAAATGAACAAATTAATCCAGCCACACAGCTACTTGGAACACAGAACAATCCTGGCAAGTATGAGCACAGAGGGAAAGTTTCTGTCAGTTAGCACTCTCACAGAAACCACTAGCAGTCTAGAACAATACTCGGAGAAAGATCATTTTTCAAGTAAAAATCAAAAAGCAAACCTTACGACTGATATATAGTAGCCGCAGGACAAAGAATTTAAAGGGACATCCTGGACAGAATGCAGATTTAGCTGAAAGCCTAATACTTTTTATTTAATGGGGATGATATCATACTCTTATGCTTTATTTTGTCTAGGGAACTTTTCCATCTGTCTACAAAGGGCCATTACCCAGTGGTGGTTCCCCTGTGCAGGGTTCCTGGGAGGGGTGAGTTTGGAGTCAGTCCCAACCTTTAATATTTTTACGCAAAGTGCCGCCTGCAAGACTCAAACCCGGGCAATTGCCCTAGCAGCCGGAACTTTTTACCATTACTATTCACGCAAAGGTTTCCCAGTTTTGATGACCCAAATATCTCCCACATGACAATTTTGGGTTTCCGTCTAATTATGAATATACATGGTATCCACCAGTTTTACAAGGCAACCAAAGCAAGGCCCTATGATTTTTCAAGCACAAAACTTGACCCCAAACAAAAGAGTCACAGCACATCCTATCCATTAGAGTCAAGGTAGGCTGATACACCGGTTTAACCTGCTCCATTGCCTTCCTTAGCCAATGTCTAAAGCCAATCCTAATACCCTTAAGTATTGAAACCATCAACAACCCCATAGGAAGAATGCAAGTAACTTATAAGTTTCACAAGAGAGAGAAAATGAGACTTTTACAAGTCAAGATAGTAAGGAATGGGACTTTGGTCCTTCACTCTTTTGCTTACAAATCCATTGCTAACCCATTAAGGCTTATATAAACCATAATAAATTGAGTTTCCACATATTAGCTGTATCATCCAGTTAAAACTACTTAAAAAAACAAGTGTTTCCCCTACATGGATCCTGTTTCATTTGTATTTCAGTGGGCAGGCAACCCATCCTGCAAATATCAACCTTGTGCCATTTCCGCCGGCTGAAGAGCTTTGAACTCTCAGTAATCATTTGCCATACAGCCTCTAAAATAAGTGTAGCTGGCTGCACCCATTTTCTTGCTCTCTTATTGGGTTCTTTTGGAAGAACTAGCAAAGGTGGGCTAAATCTCTCTAGCTGTGAGAGCCGAGACCAGTAAAAGAGCAAGTACGCCTAGTTTTGTCGTTTAAATGATCCAAATCTCTGCCACATGGTAGCTTAGATGTGGCCCAAATTTTGTGGACTAGTAGACCCCAACGTCCCATGTCTATATGTCAAGCTTCAGCAAATTGGAGTTGGAAAAGTGTCAAAGTAAAGCTTTGAAAATACAGGACTCTGGGAGGGTGCATACCAATACATGGACAGCTAAAAAATACAAGGATCAATGGAATTCAAACTAATCGCCAGATATCCAAGGGTCAAAATTGCCGCATCACCTTCAGCATGGTACAAAGGACATGTTCCTTCAACAGATTCTTCGTGGGAAAATAGAAAACCTTTTTCCTTAAAGAATTAATGTATACATTCTAGAGGATCCCTAAACTAATAATTTCACTCTAATTGATTGTATCATCCCCTTGAACACATTATCATACACAGTTATAGTACTGCATCATAATTAGTCCTTTTCTTTTTCAGATCAGATGTAATATATATCCAGTGTCGAATTATGGTTTGAAAAATAAGGGGGTGGGGGAAGCTTCCCATTGGCCTGCATGTATATGATGTATATGAAGTTTGAGAGCCACTGAAGAGGGTTAGGAATTTTTATTTTTTTTTTTTTTTTTTTTTTTTTTTTTTTTTTTTGGGGTGGGGGTGGGTGGGAGAGGAACTCGCAACAGTGCCCCTCTACATATTATATTATATATTTTTTTAATTTATTGCAGATGGCACCTGCCAATAGCCATTGGGATGCTCCCGCATTGGTGGGACATATATCAATACATGTATAATCAGGATCGTATACTATTCCTTCCCTAATAATTATCTCTGAGTTCAATGAAAAGCTAAGGGTCTCAGGAAAGCGATCGCCTAGTCTAAACTCTAACACACTAAATGCAAGCACACAAATACGGTATTTGAGAAATAAACTTTGTTTGCAATTAAGAAACTGAAACGATAGCATACCTTCCTGTACTGGACAAAACATCTAAAATCCACTGACCAAGCCGTGAAAAGCAACACCAAAATATGAATAGCGACCAGCCCACCAAAAACTATCACAGCGTCTCCAAAATCTATGCTAGGAACGACGGTAAGAAGCCAAGTAGCATAAAGAATGGCAAACGGCCACACATCCAAACGCCATGGCCAGTGTCTCTTCTTCAGCAAGTCAACCCACTCCACTACTTTCCCATCAATATGGATCCTTGACATCTCTCTCCCTGCGAGGAAGTTCAAGGTCAATCATGATCCGGAATAGGTCTCTTTTCGTTGATTATACTAAACCAAAAACAAATAAATAAGAAAATACACACTCAGTCACACTTCTACAAACCAGCAAACTTTTTCCAGATCTTCAATGAAAAAATTCAATCCTGTAAGGGAAAATTTTCATCACATAATTACCGTACAAAATCCCCTAAGAACACAAAAGGCATTTTGTTTTCATTTTTTCTTTTGGCCACCGATAAAGAATTGGGAATCAAAAGAAAATCGCCAATGAACTACAAGAATAATTAAACGGAAAATCGCTTTTAAAACTGCTCTAATGAATATCAACTTTACAGCAAAAACTCATAAAATTCAGATTTTTTTTTTTTCAGAAAAGAAATTACTGTGAAGAGCTCAGATTAAACAATGAGTTCAACTGAGAAGATGAACAAGTTAGCTTGGCGCATGGATAGTTTCGATCGATTGGAAAGACACATAGAGGAGAAGATCTCCAGTGCCTCCAGTGCTCTGTCGATCTGCAAGGCCGCTGCACCCACCACTTCAAGTTCAAGCAACCCTCCCCCTATAGATCACAGCAACGTTGGGACTTGGGAGTTTGGAGTGGGACGGTTCTGAAAAAAATCCCACTTTTTCAAAGGAAGTAATAAATGGCATCGTCCGTCAGATGGTATTTTGAGCGTCAGATTGCAATCGATTTGTCACGGTATCCCATCCTTTGTCATCCTCAGTTGTTCTTTTGAGCGTCAGATTGGAATCACTTCTTTGTTTCCAATTTCCATGAGAGCCCTACCGCCTATCTAGGCACGGTTTTAAAGACAAGAATCATGTATCGAATTGTTCAGCGCCGATTCTAATAGGAGTCGGATCGGAATCAGTCTGAAATGGTCCGATTCAATCGATTGAAGTCAATTTTGGGTCTAAATTAGAATCGGCCAAAACAATAATAACATTTTCAAAACATTTTTGTATAATATAAATGTGACCGTGAAAAAAAATACTTTAAAATACAAAATTTTCTTAGGTTAATCATTTATACTCAAAATACAAATGTATAAATAATTTTTTTTAATTTTATAATAAAACATTAAAAATAATATAACCCACTATTATGCAAAGCTTGAAACCAATCTGGGAAGATTAATTTGAATGTTAATCGGGATTTTTGCCAAAAAAAATAAAAATCCTTGTTTCTTTGACTAAGATTTTAGGAGACTCTAGTCGTTGTTTTATACACAATCTCTGTGGTGCTGTGATAAAATTCAGTGTCTACAAGTATTTATAAAATGCCTACAAAATCTATTACAAAAATATTATCAACACATATTGGCATATTGTAAGCACATATTTTGTTAAAACGGTTTAAAGGTTTTATCTACTTTCAAATCGAGTCTTCAATTGAATTATATTAAAACCAATGAAACCTGAGATGAATACCATTTTAACACAAGGTATCATGTAGGGTTAAGGGTGTTAATCGGTTTGGTTTTGGTTTAAATGGAACGGTACGGTTCGGTTCGGTTCGGTTCGATTGGGTTCACATATATTTGCTGAAACCAAACCACACCATTTACTAAACGGTTGCATTTTTTGAAACCGCCACATTTAATAAACGGTTTCGGTTTCAGTTTATTCCATACGGTTTTCTAAATAGTTAGCAATTGGTTTGCTAATTTATTCGCATATTTACTAAGATTTGCTTTCGGTGATAAACGATTCAATCTTGATAATGTGAAATGCAAACCATTATGTTTTGTTAAAACAACTAAACAACTAAGCAAAATAAATTATTTTGATAGAAAATAGTCTCAAGCACATCTAACAAGTTAACAAGTTAATAAGTAATGCTTACAATAAAGATTTTCTTTTTCTCCCCCCTCCCCCACAAAAATAATGTGTTATAATATTGAAAAATATATATTTATATGGTATAAGCAAAAATTGCATTTTTATCAATATACATTATACTCAATGCATTAGATTAATTGAATCGGCATTCCAAACAATGAACAAGCTACCTCTATAATTACTTGCAAGCGTGCAATACTCAATATTTGAATCAAATGATATAGTAATGATATTTTGCACCTACCTTTTTAATTTTTAAATGGGTTAATCAGATATGATTTGACGGCTTAAAAGGTTCGATTTTCACAGTTTCAATTCAGTTTGAAACCAACGGGTTAAATGGCTCGGTTCGGTTTTAACCCGTTTAACTAATCGGCCTAAAATTTGAAACCAGAACCAAACCATTTACTAAAAGGTTTTGTGGTTTCGATGTAAACGGCTCGATTCGATTTCGATAAACGGTTTCAATTTCAAATTCACATCCTTATCTCGAGTTGCTGTGATATCTAGACTTATAACATTTTTTTGGTAGAATACTTATTGTGTTGCTATCAAGTAGCTCTTATTTTGCTAGGAAGTTATCTTCGTGTGCAATGTGTCATCCAAGGATGAATCTATTTCCCATGCTCTCTTTAAAATGTCTTTTTGTGGTTTATGTTTGATTAGTATACCCTTTTTTTTTTTTTTTGTTAACCAAGGTGTCTGGGCCAGCTTACGCGCACCTCGACTAATTCTCAGAGAGACTAGCACAGCAACCCGCCTCCACCATCTCCACTTAAATCGTAAATGTACAAATGGGGAATCGAACCTGAGACTGTGTGCCTATCCACACAATCTCTAATTCGTCTTAACCATCTAAGCAACCCACTGATGAATTTTCTTTTTTGCTTCTGATATTGGGTGTAAAGCTATGCCTCCTCATTTTACTCTACTTCATGATCCCCACTCTCCTCTTGCTTTGTATTTCATTATGCACACTAATTCTAGGAGGGAGTTGAGTGTGATTAGTTGACCAAATTTAGGATAGTTTATTTAAATAAAAAATAAAAAGGTTTGGTTTTATGTTATGTATTTCTTTGTATTAGATCATTATGGGCCTTTGTTTGAAATTTTATTTTAATGGGCCCAATCGTGAAGTCCAAAAGTTTAGTCTATCAGGAGTTTGGATGTCTAATTGGTTGTTTGCAATTTTAGAGTTTAGATCTTCCTTGTCACTTTACGAATTTAATTAATTATGCTCTTTTTAGTCAATTATTAGCCAAATTCGTAGTGGTTTTTTTTTTCCCCCCTAGATTTTCGTCTCCCTAAATATATGAGACTGAAAGAATATTTGAAGTCTGGTTTAGAGCTACAATTTCTTAACAAAACTGATGTAGTTTATAAGAAAAAGATAGATAACAATAACTCAGGCCATCAAACTAGACCAAGAATGGATTAAGATGTTTAAGTCCCAGTATCCAATGGATTGTATGGGCCTACAATATGTTTAGATTTTCTATTACAATGGACCAATTCTATTAGCCCAAATATGAGAGATTTAAAGCCTATTTGGGATTGGTGTTAGTTTTTCTATCTTAATAATTTGTATTCCTAATTTTAGAATAGTTTTTAGAAGATTGGACAAATATCCTACATTACAACTTCTATTTCCTATTTTATAACGTTCTAGATTATTCTCTATCTTGAAAAGAATTTTAGGTTTTAAGGGATTCTTTATTTAATGCATAGGTGTTTCCTATTTTGCTTATTTCATTGAAATAATAATGAGCAACGGATTATACCCACTACTAGCTGTGAAGAAGGAACTGAGGAAAGCTCGTCAGAGGAAGTCAATGACAATTATAGTGGTAGTTTTGTAGTCGCATGGAGGATTATAATTGACCGAGTAACTGATTATATATTTAGAGAGGCCGACTTCACTATTGATTTTTTGATTGAAGAATCTTGTTGGATGACTCACTTTCTCTTAATATTTGGAAGATCATGGTTTTTTATTATTTAGGCTGTGTCAGTCTGTCCTTTATTATTTATTTAATTTTTTTGGGTGAAATTTAAGTTTATTAGTTGTTCAATGGTTTTAAATATCGGTCTCAATCGATACTGATACCATTGTAGATTGGTCGGACCGATATTAGTAAATTTTTGATAAAAGATTGGTATCAACAGTAGAGGACCTTGTTTAAGAAGCATCCGCATAGCAAAATCCAAAAGGGTTTTTTTTTTTTAATACAATAAGAAAAATTCCATTAAAATAAAGAAAATATATTATTTTTAATGGCCCAAAGAGCTATTAGCCTCAGTAGTAAGGCTTGACACAAAAAATTATATTTCCAAAGAAGAGGAATTTCACTTAGCCAAGTTATGGTTCTATGGTCTAAAAAGAGGTGTTCTATATCATAGAGTCGCTCCAAATTACACTGATATTTCATCCTTCATCCATTGCATGCTTGAAGCTTATGAGTAGCCCCCTAATGTTTGCATGAGAAGCTTTTCCTATCATCGAATAGCCAGCACTAAAAGAGACACCATTATCTTTAACAATAAGACAATTAGCCCAAGTTGATATATTAAATTATATGTTAGTGATTCCCACACAATTCAAAGTTGGTGATTTCACAGAAGAAAATTTGGAGATAAAGCGAGAGTTGAGAGGTATAAGTTCACCTGGGTGGGGATAGATGGGTTGCATGCTTGAGCATCAATCCATTGATTCACAGGGTGAAGAATAAAAAAATGATTTGACTTATCCAGATTGTAAAGCATTTTGTTCATATATTTCCATAAATAATAACATGTAACGATAAAATTATTAAAAAATTAAAAATTAAATTCTCCATAGGAACAGAGTGGAAAAAATAGATTATAACATGCTTAAAAAATAACTTAATTAGGGAGGATTTCAGTTTGTAGACCCAAAGGCTTGCAAATCTTATTCTTTTAGAAAATGAACAATAAAGAAAACTATATTCTAATGATTTTTGCTTGTTATGACACAATCCATAGATTGTAGTGATATGGCCATCCATTTTTTCAGGATGTCCTTGGTAGGAACTCCTCCATGAGCAAGTCTTCAGAAAAAGATTTTAAATTTTAAATAAAGTTTGATTTTCTAGAAAAAACACTACCAATGAGAGCAAAGTGATAAGCAAATACACCTATGTGATAATTTAAGTTGGTTAGTAGATGATCCAACAATTAAGTATTTAGCAAACAATTTGATAGTAAGGATCCCTGTTATGCATAACTTACAACACCAAGTATCGTTGTCTTAAGGAATTGGGAATTTAAATAATATGAGATACAGTGGGGAGATGGAGCATTGCAAATAATAAACCAGTATTCTACGCATTACCATAAGTGAATTTATTTACCTAAGTTAGAGATGGGTACCCTGAATTGTTCAAGAAAGGTACATCACGAGTAAAATTGGGAATGGTGGGTATCCACGGGTCAGTCCAAAATTTATAGTTCTACCATGCCCAATTTTAATATAGACCCATTTTTTAAGGGTTGAAAGAATACTTACAATGTTGTTCCAAGTTAAAGAACTGTTTTTTTTTTTTTTTTTGGTGGGGGGGTGGTGGGGGAAGAAAAGCTTGATCAAACACTGACTTTTGGAAGAAAAATTTAGAAACAATAATTTGGGTCCATAAAGAATTTGTTTCCTTAATAAGGTGCCATCCAAGCTTCAAAAGAAGTGCTTTGTTTTGAATTATAGAATCCCTGATACCCAATCCACCCTGGAGCTTGGGAGTGCAAACTTTATGCCAACTAATAAGATGAGATTTCTTTGAATGTACATGGTTTTCATTCCAAAAATGAAGATAGATCGAATCAAGCTTCCTACAGATAGATTTGGGGAAAGCAAAGTAGGACATGAGGTAAGAGGGAATAGTAGATAGGACATTTGGATGAAAAGAATTCATCCAACATAGGTAGCAGATTGGCATTCCAAATATTAAGTTTATTCTGCACCATTTTAACAATAGAGAGGAAACCTTTGGTTCTAACCCTTGGGTGGAAAAGATTGATACCCAGACAAAGAGAGTCACAATTCATCACCCTAGTACTCAAAGTGCGGCAAATGCCAATCTTGGTGGAAGGCTTAGCATTAGAGCTGAACACTACCCACATTTTTTTTTTTGGCTAGGAATCAACAAAGAAATTTATTAAGATTGTGATAAAAGAAAGAATACACGAAGAAGCAAACAAGCAAAAAATAAAACATATAGGTCAAAGAATCATTCCACCTTCAGCATTGCCATTAATAGAACGGAACCTTAACACACAAGATATAGCCTTAAGCTAAACTGATAGCAGGGTCTCAATTGAGCATCCTAAGTGATATCACGAGATAAAAATTATGGTGGAGTGACCCAAATCGATGAAGATCTAGCAATCGTAGCATGCTTTGCAAGACTATCAATTACAACATTAACTTCACGATAACAATGAGAGATAGAATAATCAGTCCTATCCAAATAACTAGAAAAGGGTCATGGGCTTAACAGTGCCATAGAAGAGTACGCACGCTAGCGCGCTACAACTAGCACTTTGAAACCAGCTGAAAAATGGATGTGCGCGTCACGCGCGCAACGGCTTTATCTGATAGGCTCGCTTTGCTTTTCAAGCGGAGCTCGCTGCCTCCCCAGCCCTGCAATGCGTTCCACTTGTGATCCTGGATGCAGTGGAAGATTTTGATAAATGCCCTCGAATGTTCCCCCTCCCTCCATAAGACCCTCTTTCCCCCCTCGAGAAAGAGAATGGTTGCAACGTACCGCTCATAATGGTGATATTGTAAGTTTGAGCCCTACTAAGCCTACCACCCCTAAAGTACAGTCGAAGTCCCCGCCACCCTGCAGATCTCAATGACGCGACGGCACTTGGAACCACACTACTGCCGCTGCCCTTCGGGCATGCCTCCTACGCTTACCACTCACCTACGCTCTTGCAGCATGCCCCCTTCGGGCAATATGGCTTTCGTAATACGCGAAGCAGCTGAGCGATAGCTCTTCGATCGCTATATTCTTGCGATAGCGAAGGTTAGATCAATCTGAGTGAAGTTACGACTTTAGGCAAAATATGTAAAGTTTCAAGCTAAGCTATATGGAAGAGGGTGGTGAGCAGAAAAGGAAGCCGGCCCTCGCTCCTAACACTTACTGTTTTAGATCGAGCGGATAGTCTATGGGGAGGGGTCTGTAAACCTCGGACATGACAACAAAAGAATCGTATCTACTTAGGTTAAGTAAGATAGAATAATCAGTCCTATCCAAATAACTTTTATAGAAGATCGAGCCACTTCTGTCTAAAGCACCATGGAATAGATTCCTTTTTGATACTCAAGACCACATACAACGAGTAACACTCGAACCATATATGATTGAGATTCATTTCCTTAGCAATCTTGATTGCCCAACAAAATGCTACAAACTCTGCCCAGAAATAAGAAGCGACGCCTTCGTATAGAGCAAAGCAATAAAGAGGATTACCATGGTGGTCGCTAAAAATTCCTCCTGCCCTTGATTGACCAGGGTTTCCCAAAAAGCAACTATCAATATTAATTTTAATAACACCTGAAATGGGATGAGTCCAAAAAACCTCAAGGATCAGTTGAGATGGTGGGGGGGGGGGGGGTCCCGCTATATTCAGCTTCTTTGAGATAAGCAAATCATGGAAAGAAAAAATATGAACTTTAACCAAACCCGAGAAGTCTTGAAGATCATGTAAAACAAACATAACCAACAAACTTGGAGTTCAATAGGCATTGTCATGCCTTTTACGATTTCTCTCCATCCATATCTGATATGGAATAAGAACAAAACATGCATCCCATATCTTTTTCAAAGGGGAAACCTATGATTTGCCATTCCACCAAGAAAAGAGCTCATAAATAAACAGAGTTATTGTTAAATTCCCTTGGTTGATATATTTCAATTACAAGGATTCATCAAATCATTATTTAGAATTTTCAAGTCAATCAAAATTTTTTTTAAAGAAGGTTTCTGACATCACTACGTGGAAAATACATTAGGAAAAAAGAAAGCTACATGCTTGCATGTGTCGATGCTTGGACACCAGAGGAGCAAACAGATTGTGTTGCCTCCCCCCTCTCCCACCTTGTTGTTGAACATGGCCTCCTCCATTGGTCTGCAAGTTGTCACAGTGTCCACGCAAACAGATAGCATTCTCTTGCCCAATACATTAAATCCAATAAAATTTTGATTGATTTTACTAATAGAGGACTTACATAGTCATGGATAAGAAAGGGCGTGGGAAAATATCCTTAGGATAATTTTGTCTTTGGCTTCCTATGACACTTTAAGATTATTAATTATCTTCTTCATGCATGCCATCGGTGTCAGGAGAGGTCATACACTTATAGTAGTATTTCTTCTAAGGTTATAGGTATTGGTGTCGTATTGATCATTGCCCAAACCACAAAATCGATATTGATTATACGGATTGAACCATATCAGCCTCACATCAAACATAAATTTTATAAGATTAATTTTTCGGACTTATACTTTCAATTTATATCAATGTTGCATAATGATCCTAATACATAGTGACTGATACGATCCCAAAAAGACTGGACACATTGTTAGGGTGCGCAACCTATGCCGCTCTTTCCTTCCCCTTTGAAAATGACCTGTGACTTTTGCATCCCACGCCCACCATTAATTGAGCCATAACTCTATAAAAGCTAGCCCCGCGCTCAACCTTGTCCCATGTTTATGATTATGATTCAATTTTTTATAATAAAATGAATATTTATCAAAATTCTTCTAGTAAAGGAATTTGCATCAATAATTCATTAATAGTCAAAGCTTCGCCAACAACCACGTACGCTTGATGATGCAGTGTCACCGACTCAAAGCCACCAATCGTTACCGTATGATCTGGACTCTGTACTAGATTTGGAATTTGAACACGTGACGGTGAAGCAACCATATGGCTGTAGTTGTCCGTCCCTTATTGAGGAATAGTCGAAATACCTCCATTATCGTGGGATACCATAATAATTCATAAATTTCTTTGTGATTGATTTATTACATGGGTTAGGTGTAATTACATATAATTGGGGTTTATTTTTTAATCAAACTTGGTTGTAGTCAAGTAGCTGCAACCCCATGGTAATAATCAAGGGAATGGAATCTCAAGGGTAGATTTGAAAATACCAACCCAGGTGGTAGCGAATTTTTTTCCTTTATCTTTAGAATCAGTAGGTTTAAGTTCCTTGTTACCAAACAAAAAAAGAAGGAAAAATCAAATCGATCTCATGAGAGATTTAGGAACTCTAGAACGATATTGTTTGGTTTTGTAACGAAAAAAGGTATTTTAAGGGTATCGCGTAGGGTTGTCAAAACCTAGCTCGAACCTATAAAACCGACCAAGATCGACCAAAAAACTTGGATCGAACCAAACTGATCCTTATTATATTGGTTTGGACTGGGTATGATGGGACGACTGAAAACTGGACCAAATCGAATCCACTGATAACCAAACTAAAATTGAACCAAATGAACCGGTAAAAAATAAAATAAGTGATTATGGGATTATAAATAGGTGAATTGTCTGTCCATTTTTTACAATATTAATGAGAATATTTTCTGTTGTAAGGGGAATTGTTACAAATCAATGAAAATGAAGCTATGAATAGGGAAATTGATGGTAACTTGTAACAATGCTTCCATTGATCTCCTTATTTACCATAGAAATTCAGTTCGATAACTAAATAAATGATTTGATAGTAGGGTTTATATTGTGATTTCAATATTAATTATGTTCTAAATTAGTTCTCCATTGGTTTCAATATTAATTATCTTTCTCCTGCAATAATAAGCCATGATTTTGTTACAATTTTAAAGTGTTTTTGTTAAATCTTTCCTCACTATAGGTTATGAATGTAAGACATTATTATGGTTCGATCCCTAAAACAAATCAATCTAAATCAGTATTAATTCGATATTGAAAAACCAAAATCATACTTGATCGAAAACCAAAATTCTTTAACGAATTGGTTTTGATCTCCCTCATTCCTAGTCTAGAACCAATTTAGCCAAACCAAAGTTGAGCTGAATCCACCGTTGGCACCACTAGTATTAGGTCAGATTGGTTGATCCAATACTAACTTCTTAAGCCATGATTGTAACACTGCGTGATCTTATGGTTACTTTTCGCGTAACGAATCGAGATAGGTAGTAGACACCCTTGGGGATCAAGCCAAAAGGGAAAAGAAGGGACTAACTAATTTGATTGTTATTGGCAAAATACGAAAGAGATGAAGAGATTGCAACAGTGATTTAAATCATAGACGGGCAAATCCACCTACAGACCCCACTTTTTTGAAGAATCACAAAGATAGTTTGATACTAGACCAGACTAAACATTTGAAGATGGTGGATAGTAGTGTTGTGGGATTGGGATTGGGATTGGATGATGAGGCTCCAATACATTTATCGTGAGGCCAATTGAATCTTTTTTTTTTTTTCAGTAAAATATTATTTAATAATGGCCAATTGAATCTTTGTGAGGCTCTACGACCGCAGATATGGTAAAAGAATATAGGGATTAGGGACTATCCCAAGAAAAGAAAAAATATGTCAAGACAAAAATCATGATGCATGACACAAAAATTGATTTATGTCTCTCCTCAAATTCATTTTTTTTTTTCTTTTTTAACATCCAAACACTGCAAAGTTATTTAGAATAAAAAATATTTATTGACTAGTCTTCACTAGGATTGGCTTACCACAACCACTAGGTTTTGAGGTGAATGGGTCAAAAAAACCTGATTTTCCAAATATGCACACAAAATAACAAAAGGCA
>NC_056563.1:20513038-20519317 GCF_013358625.1 Macadamia integrifolia | reverse complement strand
CCCCCCCCCCCACAAAAGATATTAGGGATCCGCCTCCACCCCTGTGAAACCCCTCCTTTGTCCATATGCACAACGAACACTCTCCTCTTGAGATGTTCCTATTAAAAAAAGAGAAAAAAAATCAATTATTGACTTTAAATGCATTTTCTTTACTTATTAGTTTTTTTTTTTCTGATAATTTTTAAACCTTAATTAAGAAAACGAGAAGTTACATATCGACAACGGGATTCCTCAGAGTTTCTTTCTTACTAGTTATTATTAGATATGAGAACAAAAACAAACAATAACAGATAACTACCAATCTTTTTATTTATTTATCTTTTGGGTAGAAATGTTTTTTGATAGTTTCACAGGGTCGGCAATGGTTTGAATGACGGTTGAAAAAAATCCTTATGTCTCATTGTACAAATACAGCCCAGAGCTAAATCGTGTGCATCATCAATGGCGATTAACCAGTTATACTAAACTTTCTAAACTCTTGCTCACCATCCAGCTGCTAGGTTGAGTGTGTCGTAAACCATGAGTAAAGATACTTTTCTATAAGTCAATACAGAGAGAATAAATAGAGTACGTTTACTGAGTAATCAATTGCCACAAAAGTTGACAGATAGAGCAATAATGGCTGCAATATGGGGACACCACCTAATCATTACGAACCGCACGGCATATAGAGTTTTCTTTCTAAAAAACAAAAAAAGAAAGATCTAGTGGTATATTTGGCTGAACAAGAAAAATGGACTCAACTGGAAGGTTCCACCGAATTGTTATAGCAAACATAAATAAGAAAATAAATAAGTATACATTCGCTTAATGTATAGAGATTTAGTGAAGTTGACACTATATTTCTGGGTGAAGAGAAATTATATCTAAATAGTGGTGAGAAAATTTGTTCTGAAGATAAACGTAACAAGAATAAAGACCCCAGTTTTTTCAATCCAACGGTTGAAATTAAAGTTTCATTTTCAGAGAGGAAAAATGAGATAAATATTGGGTTGGCGCGCGGTTAATAAATATCTAAAATGGCAGCTCGTGATAGATTGGAAGAATTCATTGTTGAAAGGTTGTTGGAGCGTTGTCCTTCTACACAATGTCTTAAATGAATGGTTAATACGAAATGGAAGTAAAAGGTAGAAGAAGAGAATAGTCCCCTCAACACGGCCAGCTCTCTCTTCATGATCTGAATAATGATACTTTGCTGAAAGGGAAAAAAGTGTTGATCAGCTCCAGAGAAGAGAAGAGAAGAGAAGAGAAAAGAAAAGCTATAGTTTGTTGGAATTTGGAAATGGAAGCTCCATTGCTACACTCATCAAATGGGTACGAGGAGGAGGTGTACGAGGAGGAGGTGGAGAAGAGATTGGGGAAACGGGTAATGGAGGAGTCGAAGAGGTTATGGATGTTATCAGGGCCAGCTATCTTCACGGCCATTTGTCAGTACTCGCTGGGCGCACTCACACAGACGTTCACAGGGCAAGTGAGTGCGCTTGCACTCGCCGCCGTCTCCGTCGAGAACTCAGTTATCGCTGGACTTGCCTTCGGCGTCATGGTAATGCTGTTCTTTCACTTACTCATCTCTGCTGGCTTACTTGTCTGGCCTAGTTCTCCACTTCTCCGGCCCAAGGACCGGACCAGTGTCAGGGCGGCGAGTAAAGCTGTTTCTACTTTACAAAGGCTGTCACGGCCTTACGGGTAAGTACGTATATTCATTAAGGCTACGTAGGACGCCAATGTCCATCTCTTGTCTGGACCTCTCTTTCTATTGATGAATTATTGTCCACGGCGTCATCAAACCTTCTCTCATTAATTAAAAGGGTAATTATAATCCCTCCCCTATATTTAATTTATATTTAGGGATTAAAATTTCTTTATCTTAACTTTTTTTTTCCTTGATACTTCTCTACCTTTAATTAAACTTTTATCTCTCCTCCTTAGTTGTTTTAAAATGCCCAAATTAACCTTCATTTTCACCAGATGACGGTTCTTGCCTTCTCTTATCTTATCATTCTTTTGCAAATAAGAAGGAAAGCAACCTGCACCACCATCTTGTTATGAGTCTAGATCATGTTCTTGTATAATAACTATTTTTGTACGTGTCTAATCCACATATGAAATCCATTTATTCTCTCTTTTTTTATAATTTTCATAGTGAGTGGATTTCATGTGTGGATCAAGCACCATACGAGAATGATTCTTGTACCTGATCCAAGCTCCCCCTTTCCTCCCTCCTCACCACTTACCCACCTTCGTCCTTCTTCTGGTGTCTTTCTGTTGCTACCATAAGCATATAGTTTTAAAGCATGGTATTGAAATAGGTATTGATCACTCTAAAACTGTTATAGTATCACAATGGATTGGTATCGGATCATCCGTATCCAACAGAAATACCCTTACTTTACCTTAAAAAATGATTTTTTTTTGAAATTTTTACCCCTAGTTCGTATGGTTCATATTAGACACTTGCCAAATGGATACGGATAGCTCGGCCTGCGATACAGATACTTAGAACCATGACCATGAGTGACGTACCCCATTCCATCAGTTTCTACTAAATACTGAATCACCATTAGATCGGTTTCCAAGATCAGAATTCACAGACCACTTCTCAACATCTAACCAAACTCCTCAAGTTAAGATATGAGCTAGTTATCGAATGTGTAGTTGGACACTACTTCGGATTGGATCCAGGAATGAATGGTATCCGTCTGAGGGATATTCCCACTTTTGTTCGAACAACCAATCCCGATGAGTACTTCATGGTCGACTGTTTGATTGGAGAAGTGAGCAGAGCTTACAAAGCTAGCTCCAGCAATAATTTTAAAGACCTTTGATATCCTGGAGAAAGACGTTGTGGATGCACTCTCAACGATGTTGCATTGTCTCGCGTTTATACCATCGGCCCTCTTCCTTTGATGAGAGTTTGAAGTCTATTGGGTCCTATCTCTATGTAAAGAAGAATCTGTGTCTTGAATGGCTTGATTCCAAAGAACCCGGTTCAGTGGTTTATGTGAGCTTTGGGGAGAATCACAGTAATGACACCACAGCAAATTGTGGAGTTCGTATGGGGAATAGCTAATTAATAGCGAGCAGACCTTCTTGTGGATCATAAGGTCTGAGTTTGTGAGCCAAACCACAGAGAGAGGAATGTTGGCAAGTTGGTTCCCACAGGAGAAAATGCTGAACCAGGAAAGGGTTGGTGCAGGATTACCTTTCCGCCTTGCTTGCAGAGGATGAAGAAGGCGGAGGAGGAGGCGAAGAGGGGAAGAGGGAAAATGATAAGAAATGGGAAGAGAGATGAACCGGTTGACAGGTGAATAAGGAAGGTTAATTTAGGCATTTTAAAAAAGTAGGCGAGAAGGAGATATAAGAGTTTAAATGTAGGGGAGTACGTATCAGAAAAGAAGTTTAAGTCAAGAAATTTTTTGTAAATATAAGCTAAGTATAGGGGAGTGATAGTAATTACCTCTTAATTAAACGATGGAAGAGAGAGAGAGAACATGCAGAGTGTGGATCAGGTTCTCGTATGAGAATCATTCTCGTATGGTTTGATCCACACAGATAGAATTCACCACGGGATTTTTCCATAGGTGGACTCCATCTGTGTGGATCAGTCCCGTACGAGAATGGGACTTGTACGAGGACCTAATCCACTGATCTTGTACGTATGAAAGGTAGATCTAGAGTGATTCTCCAAACAACACTCCTAATTTTTCCATGTAGATAAGTGGTGTTGCAACCTAGACTGTTGGATATTTGAATTAACAAATTTCATATTCAATTTTGCACTCTCCCATGTATATCCATGCAACTAGGGGTGTCAACTAGTTTAATTAATTGGTTCAACAAAAAAAGAATGGCTGATTTGTTCTAATTTCAATCGAGCTAAATTGGTTTCATTATGTTATTAGGCCAAATCGAAACCAAATTGTTACGAAAAAAATTGCTTTAGTTTTGTTCGAGTTGGTCTTTTATCGGGTTGACTTAGCAATCTTTTATCAATCCATTATATTGGATTTTTTTTGGTATGGTTTCTGTTTTTAATATATATGTCATAATTGGAAAATCAAGTTTTGACTTGACTTGCCCTATTCAAAATCAAGTGAATCACGCAAGTCAAACCTAGTAATGGTGAATAATTTATTTATTTATTTTATTGATAACTTCCTTTGAGTGAGGACTGAGGAGAGATTGAGGCTATGGTTGGTTGCTTCACAGGTAAGAAAAAAAGGGCGATAATATTGAAGACAATGAACAACAATATTAGGGTTTTGTTTTGTTTTGTTTTTGTTTTTCTTTTCTTTTTTGGGTTAGGGTCTTTTTATTTGTAGACCAAACTTAAGGTCTATACATGGTATATGAAAAAAGAAATGTGAGTTTCCTAGGAGTTGGGTAAAAACACGGAGTCAGTGAAAACTACAACTGACTTAGATCTGTTCTGATCATTTGTTAAACTTTGACGAGTCTTCAAGACTCTTGAGTATCTTGACTAGGTTTAATGTTTTTTTTTTTTACTCTTCTTAGGTTGCATTTTGATAATTTTACTATGACTTTGAATTAGATCAGTTTGAGCAACTATCCTAGCTTATTTTCGATTAAAATTTGGCCATTGAAATGTATGTGGGGTCTTCTATCACATGGACTAATCCTTACCGCCAAGTGGCAAATAGTGGAACATTATACTTGACTAGGCATAGTGGTGTCTAATAGAATCCTAATATATAATATCAAGACATAGAAACTTTATGATTTTGCAATGCAATTTTCTTGCAAAATTTTTCTTTAACATGAAGATGAAATTAACCAAAAGCTTATATTAATAGGTGAGCTAGCTGTTGTAAGTGACTGTATAAAACGTTGATTGCAGTTGGGAATGGGGAGTGCTTTGGAGACGCTATGCGGCCAAGCATATGGAGCAGGAAAGATAACAATGCTGGGAATTTACATGCAGAGATCATGGGTCATTTTGTTTGTGACTTCTCTTATTTTGGTTCCAGTTTATGTCTTCTCTTCTTCCATTCTAAAGCTCTTTGGCCAGACTGATGAGATTGCTGAGATCACTGGTTAGTTCTCTCCCTCTCTCTCTCTCTCTCTCTCTCTCTCTCTCTCAACACAATATGGCTCATGGCCTTATGTAATCTTATAATTTGTTGGTGCAGGGAAGTTTGCCATCTGGATGCTTCCACAATTGTTTGCCTACGCCTTGAATTTCCCAATACAGAAGTTCTTGCAAGCTCAGGGGAAGTTTTTTGTAATGGCTTTTGTTGCAGGAGTGGTATTGGTGATACATGTAGTGCTTAGTTGGCTTCTAATCTTGAAGTTAGGGTGGGGTTTGGTTGGTGCTGCTGTGTCTCTCAACTTGTCATGGTGGCTTGTTGTTATTGGTCAATTGGCCTACATTTTTATTTGGAAGTCTGATGGAGCTTGGACTGGTTTCTCTTTCCAAGCTTTTAAAGATCTCTTTGGCTTTGTAAAGCTTTCCCTAGCTTCTGCTGTCATGTTATGGTATGGCAGTACTGATCCTTTAACACAACACTTTCACTCTTTCAATTCTTGCTCTTATTGGTTTCTGATATTGCTGGTTTGGTTTCATGACATGGCAGCTTGGAGTTTTGGTACTTGATGGTAGTTATAGTCATAACAGGTCATCTAAAGAACCCATTGATTGCAGTTGATGCCATCTCAGTCTGGTAAGATTACTGTTCTCCTCACCAAATTTCATGTTTGATCAATGAAGATTTCTCACTAGCTAGGAGTGAACATTTTGTTATTGGTGAAGCCTAATCTAAATTTAATTTAAGAAGTTTTGCTGACTCTTTCTCAATATCAGCGGTTTCTAAATTCTTAGTTGTTTATATTAGGGTTTCCTTGTATTGTAATGTGTCAAAATGTTTTATATAGGGCGTTATTTCATAAAGAATTTCTATCAAAAAAAAAAAAAAAATTCATAAAGAAGTGAGTGTTAGGTTTTATAATTTTTTCATCAGAATAATTGAAGCTCTATTTTATCGCTCGGTTGTGGACGTAGTCCATCTTGAATGAACCATGTAAATCTTAGTTTTTTTTTGTGTGTATGATTATCTTTTATTTATTTATTTTATCATTTGTTGTTCTGTTGCTTTTTTTTTTTTATCGTTCATTGTTCTGCTGCGTTGTTAATTGCACGTCTTATTTATAACACAAAAGAAAAAAATGATACCAATAAGAACTTATCTTCAAATTAAACACCATTTGCAAGCTCTATGGATCATCTAAATAGACTAATACTACACCTAATGCTTCACCCAG
>NC_056563.1:20509687-20513006 GCF_013358625.1 Macadamia integrifolia | reverse complement strand
CCAAAAAAAAAAAAAAAAAACTTTATACCTAATGCACTTCCTCTCTTGACTTATCCAATTCTTGCAGCATGAACATTAATGGATGGGATATTATGATTGCAATTGGATTCAATGCTGCAATAAGGTTTTACACTCTATTTTCTTTCTCATAATAAATGCTATTTTGAGTAAGATGATCTAGTAGATTATGGTTAAAAACATTTTATGTATGGTTTGATCATATAGTGTGAGAGTATCAAATGAACTGGGGGCGGGTAAACCTCAAGCAGCAAAATTTGCGGTATTGGTGGTATCTGCAACATCCATAGCCATAGGACTGGTTTGTATGGCCTTGGTCCTGGGAACAAGGGACTACTTTCCTTACCTTTTCACCAACAGTGCCGAAGTGAGGAAAGAGGTCACCAAGCTTGCACTCTTGCTTGCAACTACTGTGCTTCTAAATAGCCTTCAACCAGTCTTATCTGGTAAGTGTGATGCAATAAGCTTGAAATTAATATTCCAATTTATAGTTATAAGCATATGAACTTAATTATATACCATAGTTACGTGAATTCTTTCTTTTCCTTCAGGTGTTGCTATTGGAGCTGGATGGCAAGCTCTAGTTGCATACATCAACATTGGATGTTATTATATAGTCGGGTTACCTGCTGGCTTACTCTTGGGGTTTAAATTTGATTTTGGGGTCGAGGTGATAATACTTCACCATGCTTCAAAACTATTCACTATTATTCAATTTTTTAGGGTTTTCTTTACCGCCACTATAGCTAGTGAAGTATAATGTATCATTGTTTTCCACATGACAGTACATGGGTTAGTCTATGTGATAGAGAATCAGGTAAGTATCTAATTGATACAAATTCAGCTTAAAATGAGTAGAAGAAATAGCTAAAATTTACAAAATAAATCATTTTGAATTTTATATTCATCTCCATTTGATGGCAGTTTAATAATTGTATTAAAATTTTGAATCAAGATTTGAACAACCTTCCTTGCTAACTTTGTACTAAAATTTGGTGATTGAGATGTATGTGGTGTCTTTTATCACATGGGCTAACCCATGTATTATCAAGAGTCAAATAGTGACACCTAAAAGGAATTTTTTTTTTTTTTTTGATACTGACATTTAAGTTTTTCAAGAAATACGTACCAATTTTGATTTTCTATAAATTTCTCCTTCTGAGTTGCAGGGTGTTTGGGGAGGGATGATTGGTGGCATTGTTTTGCAGACCATAGTCTTGGTCATAGTTACATCATGCACTAACTGGAACAGGGAGGTAATTAAACTCTTCCACCACTTCTGAGGGGTTCATTTCTCCTGTTTCATTCTTCTTTTGATTTCTCTTTAAATAGGACTTTAACACTCTTTAATGTACGGGTAATTCTGTATTTGGTGTTCTTTGGTTAAAATTTTAAAGGGAAGTTGTTTTTTATCTAGAAGCACAATGTGTCTACGTTAGCACTACCTGTGTCTATCTCTCTCCTCCCAAAAGCAAGGGTATAGATATCTTTTCACATCAGTAGGAGAGAGAAGGATGACATTTGAGAGCGCTGAGTAAGCCATGCTCCAAGACAAAGTTCTTTTTCCCATTTTTAAATTGAACTAATGCTCTAAAAATTACTAGATGCCCCTAAATCTATTCCAATCCTTTATGAACTTTTGTTTAACTTTCAACAGGCCTCTGAAGCAGGGAATCGTATTAGAAGATGGGGAGGATCGGTTGCAGAAGATTGATCAACTTGTTTTTTTTCAAGTCCGGATCACATTTACGTAAGAGAACGTTTCTCGTATGTTCCTATGATCGACACATGGACTCCACTGAATTCATAGAGTTATGCTACTAAGAGAGAAAAACTTGTTAAAATCCACGTGTTTAAACAGTGCGGATCGATTCGGTTCACATTTATTTGACTAAAACCATAACCGCACCATTTACTAAACGGTTCCACTTTTTGAAACCGTGACCGTTTAGTAAATGGTTTCGGTTTCCACAGTTTCTAAACGGTGTCGGTTTCACAGTTTTAAACGGTTTTGGTTTCGATTTATTCCATACGATTTGTAAAACAGTTCACAATCAATTTGTTATAACTTGCAACCATCTCTAAACTGAAGATCATAAGCTTATCAAAAAATAATTGGCAACCACAAATAAGAGATCCTATATTAACGATGGTATGTCTTAATTTGATAATATAGTGTTATTTCTTTACATGGCTATTCTTAAACATTTAGAACTAATATCATACAACATCCAAATCCAGCCTTATACAGCATAAAATATTAAAATGACAGATGGTTCAGCCAAAACACCCCATCTATGATAACATAATAACATAGTAACATATATGGATTACAAGTTCATGATTTAAAGCCTAAACTTGAACTGAATTGCAATAAATCATGCTAAAGCAGGATGGACACTTAATTTAATTGTTAATTGTTATACAGATTACTGCCCCTTCTTTATTTAATTGTTATACGGATTAATCGGATCTATTTAAATGGTTTTAAATGGTTCAGTTTAAACGGTTTCAATTCTGTTTGAAACCAACGGGTTCCGCGGTTAAAACCGACCCGACCCGTTTAGCTAATCGGCCTGAAACTTGAAACCATAACTGCACCATTTACTAAACAGTTTTTTGGTTTCGATGTAAACGGATCGGTTCGGTTTCAATAAACGGTTTCGGTTACAAATTCACATCCTTACATGTGTTGAATACAAGAGCATACAAAAGCGTTCTTATATGCGAATGTATTTAGCCATTTATTCCATGCTCAAGCAGCTTTGATGTATCCTAATAATTAATCCAAGGACATCAAATTTTGTTAAGCCCAATATTTTTGACATTAATCATTCCTTTGTTTTATTAGGTCGTTTAGCATTGACAAGTTTTTTACTCTAGGGCTGTCACATGTCTTTTGGTTTCATTATTGAAAGGGGAATTTTGATGAATCTTAATTAATATAAAATTGATTGGAAAAATCATACCAAACTATTTTGAGAGAATAAAGGAAAGTTTGTAACCTCTTATGCAATCTTCTATAAAGTATTATTATTATTATTATTATTATTATTATTATTATTATTATTATTATTATTATTATTATTATTATTTTGGTGTGTGTGGAAATCTTCTATAAAGTAGTTTATTACATTGGGAGGAGCTAAGATAGTTAATCTGTTAAATCGTCGACATAGGAATTCAAGCCGAATCATGTTAAATCTGTTATTCTATATTATTTTATTTTATTTTTTGAATTGTTTGTGGTAAAGAGCCAAATCGTTTTGAAGATTTTTTTTTTTTAAAGGAACAAAATTAT
>NC_056563.1:20507476-20509653 GCF_013358625.1 Macadamia integrifolia | reverse complement strand
AAAAAAAAAAAAAAAAAAAAAAAAAAATTTAGAGAGAGGCACTATCCCACCCTTGGCATTGTCATCACCAAAAAGCATCTAACCTGAAGATTAACGGAATCTAAATCTTGGTCTAATCATAGCATCCATAATGAGATCTTGGTCTTTTTGAGGATTGATTTCTAGATTTGATTCTTTTGCACTCTGACTTTAAGGTGAAAATCATCAACCAGATTTTCAAATGGAGTCTACTACAGAATTGAGTTTTTCAATCTGACTTCAAATCTGAAAGTTGCAACTTTCTCAATTCATTTGTTACTTCTTTAATTCCTACAAAGTTAGGTACTAAAAATTATTTGACGTTTTTTTACTTGGTTGAAAATTATCTGAATTGGCAAAGTGCAAATAGTGCCACTTATGTGTAATCACGCTTTTATAGATATTTAGATGGTACTATACCAAAACCTGAGTTTACAAATGAAATAATGAATAGACTATGTTTGGTTGTAAGGGGAATTGAAGGGAACATAAATGAAAATTTTATACTTAAAAAAGAAATATATATAATCATTACTTATGTGACTTTAACATTAACTTCAAATCATTCCATATTTGGGTATAAAATTTCACTTTACTTTACATCCAAATCCCTTTGTTATAATATGTAAAATAAAATTTACATGTAAAATATATCATTACTAAATATGGTTAAAAAATATTAAGTAGTTTGTACATTCACTTGGGATAATGATTATAAACATTTCTTTTTAAAGTATGAAAATTTCACTTCCCTTCCCTTTAAATTCCCATTGGAACCAAACAAAGCCATTAGGATAAGTTTGAAGTCAAGGCTATCTAACCAATGGGGCATGGATAGCCACTAATAAATTGTTGCTTAGTTGGCTTTTTGCTACAATCTCTAGTGAAGTCCATTTCTGATGTAATAATGGATTTAACATTTGCTAGAGATGTCATCATGTCAGGGTGAAATTGGAGAAAATTTATATACAAAGTTTTAAAAGGCAAAACTTATGATAATGTCATAGGATACCTTTGGCTTGATAATTGACATCTTGATAGGATTCTAATTGTTAAATACAGTGATAGAATTAGGTATGATATGGGATATGACAAATTGATTAAGGTATCTTCCATTCTTCGAGATGGTGTTTGAGATCCTGGTTATGATATTTTTAATGTTCTGATTAAGGTGTAGAGAAAATTACCAAGTACTCAATTGAGTTTTAATGTTAGTGGGGATATGATTCAGTGGATGGCTAAATCCTCATGTGGTCTTTCTTCTCTTCAGCTTGGAGCCTGGTTCAATCTGTAACTCCAATTGTCCCATGGTACAAAATGGTTTGGTTCTTCTCTGTTATTCTAAAGCTCTGACCAATTATCTTCCAACCCAAAACTTTTTATGCATAGGAATATTTCTATCTCTAATTGTTGCCTATGTTTGAAATTCTCTTGAAAGCCTTGAGCATTTCTTTTTTGAATGTTCTTCCTCAAAATCAGTTTGGGGAAGTGTTGAAACAAATTCTATAAAATGTTTATTTTGGCCATTAAATGGTTTATTGTTAGGTGATATCATCAGTTAACGGATTCAACTTAACATGCACTAACAGAATGGGTCTACTTGATAGAATCTTCAAAACGTAAGGGAAGAAGCATAATTGCTGAAACTACTGGTATACAGATATAATAAGGCCAAAGTACAAGGAGTCTCTTCTTCTTCTTCTTCCACCGCAAAATGCAACGAACCTCTCCTGCTTGCCCGCCCTTCCCTGCAAACACAGACAACCCCCACTTGCAACACCACTTCCCTCATAGGCTCTCACTTCCCCCTCTCTTGTTTGCCTCCCCTGCCCTCCTCCTCCTTCTCACTCCCCTCTCCAATAGTTCTACAGACTTCAAGAGCTCCAATAACCTCTATGATCCACCATTCCTCTTCAAATCCATTCTCTTTTGCTTCGGCTTCAGAACTAGCTAAACCAATACCACGTCTACATCCTGATAGCGTTGCAAAACATTATAACCTGAAACGTCTTCCTTCGGAGTGGCCAAGAACTAAAGATTTGACGTTGTTCTAATGAGTCTTCCCCATGTTCCAATTAGTTTTGACGTCATTTCTGTGATTTTTCAGGGGATGGTAGGGTGTAATTTTTCTAAAAAATTAAGTGCGATCAATGTGAAAA
>NC_056563.1:20402529-20507456 GCF_013358625.1 Macadamia integrifolia | reverse complement strand
AAAAAAAAAAAAAAAAAAAAAAAAAAAAAACACGTACAAAGCACTACCTCCCACAATTTTGGGAAGAAGTTGGATGCATTTATTGTTCAAAGCCCACAATTTGTGGAAAGTGGATGATAAGGTCCTAATGTAGTTATGTGAGAACGGATCATCTGTTCGTTATGGAGGTTGCCTCTATTAACTAATTATTTTATTATTTTTTATTCTTTTTATCTCCTCTATATATATATATATATATATATGGCAACTTTGAAATTGGATAATAAATCAATTCAAATGTCTTCCACACGTTTCTTTTGCTCTCTCTTATGTTTTTTCCTTCAGCTATCTTATTGGTGGAATAGTACCTAAGATAATCTTTCTTGCTGTAGCTTTCTATCTCAACCCACAACAACAATAGTCAACACTTGAACATACACAAAGAAGGGAGAGAAGGGAAGCTGATACTAACAAAGGAAACGTTGACAAAGAGGAGAGAAAGATTGAAGAAGAACAACCTATTCGAACGTTGAAGAGAGGACACTTCAATTCTTGATGTGAGAGAGAGAGAGAGGCAAAGGAAACATGGAAATAGTTTTAATTGGTTAACTACCCAATTTCGAATTCCCCACAATGTAGAGTAGACAGAAAAAAGATGAAACAATTTGAGTGAAATTAGTTAATGGAAGGCAACCTCCTTTGTAAGGAGGTTGGACACTTGTCGAATATTAACAATAAGACCAACGAAAGATATCTACTCAATCCGATCTCCCGTTATGAAGCATCAAAAAGTAGTCTGTTAATTAATTTTTCTCAATCAATTTATGTGGGACCCACCTTCTGCTTTCTCCTTCGCTCTCTTCCTCCTCTCCTTCTTCTTCCACAGCAAAATGCAATGAACCTCCCCTACTTGCCCGCCCTTCCCTGCAAACACACAGAACCCCCACTTGCAACACCCCTTCACTCATGCGCTCTCGCTTCCCCCTCTCTTGTTTGCCCACCGTCCCTTCTCCTCCTTCTTCTTCTCACTCCTGTCTCCAATGTTTCTACAGAGTTCAAGAGCTCCAATAACCTCATTGATCCACCATTCCTCTTCAAATCTGTTCTCTTTTGCTGCAGCTTCTAAACTAGCTAATCAATACCACATCTTCATCCTGATGGCGTTGCAAAACATCATAACCTGAAATGTCCTCCTTCGAAGTGGCCAAGAACCAAAGATCTGACGTTGTCCCAATGAGTCTTTGCCATGTTCCTATTAGTTTCGTCGTCATTTCTGTAGTTTTTCAGGGGATGGTGGGCAAGCAAGGAAGGAAAAAGTGAAAAAGGGTGAGGTAAGGGTTGTTGCAGTGGGGCTTCTGTGGGTTTACAGGGGAGGGTGAGCAAGCAGAGGTAGATCACTACCATATAAGAGAAAGAAGAAGAAAAAAAAAGAGGAAGGAAGAGAAGGTGGATTCCACATATTAATTGAATAAAATATATGAAAAGAGAAGGAAGGAGATAATCGCTCCATTTTCCCCGTCACCTCTTGGGCAAATGTCGTGGAACAATTATATTAGGATGGTCCTAGTGTTCGGACCTGATCCAAATGGATTGGGATCCTCTTCAACGACTCTCCAACTGGATATATGTATATCTAGAGCTGTATGTCCCAAGTATTGGATTATATGCATGTGTCTGGTTGGAGAGACAGTCCAGGTGAATCGTCGGAGAGATCCTTGTCGGAAAATCATTGGAAAGGATTCGAATCCAATCCAAACATGCATTTATTGTTTAAAGATTGGCGGATCATTGTAGGAATGTTACTAATAAGGAGAATTTACTATCACTCCCTTACATTTAACCTATAATTACAAAAACTCCCCTACCTTTTATTTATTTATTTATTTTTCATATTTCAGTTTTTTTATTTTTACATTTCTTTCTCCCCTACTCTTTTTAAATACCCAGATTAATCCTCCTGTTCACATATAACCTATTACACTTTTTTTTCTTCTAATTGACTAGTTTAAAACATGGTTTGAACCAACCAACCATCAAGAATATTGACATAGCTGATGTGTCCTTACGGATATTATTTATTTATTATTATATACTTTTTTTTAATTTCGTCTCATCCAATCATCAAGGATGTTTATTTATTTATTTATTATGATTATTATTTTTTGTTTCATCTATCATCACAAATTTAGCAATCTATTTTTTTATCGGTATTAGGTTGGTATCAATTTCAGCCGACACTAGTTCAGATCAGTAATCTCAATGTTACATTTCCCGTTAGGGTTGCGACACTTGGTTTCAGGGATTAAAAAAAAAAAAAAAAACATGTGGTACCCAATTGGAACATATGATACTAATATAGACATAGATCGGATACAAAATTATCCTCTTTTAAATTTGCAATATCCTTGATGATTGAATGAGACAAAACTTGTTAGTGGTTTGATTCAAATCATATTTTGAATTAATCAATTTAGTGTAATAAGTTACAAGTGAAAAGGAGGGGTAATCTGGGTATTTAAAAAGAGCAGGGGTGAAAGAGATGTAAAAAAAAAAACCTGGTGAGTCTAAAAAAAAAAAAGTAAAGGATAGGGGAATTTTTATAAATATAGACCAAGTGTAAGGGAGTGATAGTAAATTCCCCTACTAATAAATAAAATGTCTCACAAAGAAAATAGAAGTAAAAAGCTAATAAAATAATTATTACAAAACGAAAAAAAAAAAAATTAATAAATAAATAAATAAAGGAGAGGAAGAGTACCCCAACACGGCTAATTAACCAACGTGAGCCACTGATATACATACATACATAAACTGATACTGATAGTGAAAGGAAATAGGGTATTTGAGCTTCAGAGTTCAAAGGCAAGAGCTCCAGAAGAGAAAAGGTAAATTAGTTGGAAATGGAAGAAGCTCCATTGCTACACCAAAATAGAGCTTCAAATGGGCACGAGGAGGAGGAGGAGGAGGAGGAGGAGGAGAAGGTGGAGAAGAGCTTGGCGAAAAGGGCAATAGAGGAATCGAATAAGTTATGGATGCTATCAGGGCCAGCCATCTCCACGTCAATATGTCAGTACTCGCTGGGGGCAATCACTCAGACCTTCGCAGGTCAAGTGAGTACCCTTGCACTCGCCGTCGTCTCTGTCGAGAACTCTGTTATCGCCGGACTGGCTTTTGGCGTCATGGTAATTAATTAATTTTGCCCTTTCACTCGATCATCTCCCTTCTTTTCTTTTGTTTGTGTGGTCTTTTTTCCATACTGGCCCAAGTACCCGACCAGACCAATCAGCACCAATGAAATGCTATCCTTCTTTTTAAGACAAAATAATTCACGTTTATTACTCAAACAGACTGAAATGTCGTAAAGAAAAAAGTGAAAAGATCCCACCACCATTAATGTGATTCCAGTTCTAGCCAATATTCCACCACTGTTGAGAAGAGGATGATGTTGGATAGATGATGGAATTCTGAACTTTTCGACATGGGATCCAATTATCTTTCTAAATATTTATTTAACTTGTCTAGCTTCTATTTCCTAATCTTCAATAGATTAGGTTAAATTTCTGAGGCCAGGAAGGATGGAGCAAATAATGCCATTCCAATCATGTTTTCAAGTATCGATATCGTATTTGTCGTATTGTATTAATATTGACTGAGATCGATCTCTAATTCCTGATTGATTCGGATCAATTATCCGTATTGTTTTAGAGGTAAAATAGTAAAAAAATAATACAGTAAAAAAAATGATACCTTTTAAAAAAAGCAAGGCCAAAACCGATGGATATTTGCTGATCTGATTCGATCTGAACCAGTATCAGTATTTAATATTGATACCATCCCCTAAAACCATGATGCCAACACCAACAACCTCTAGGCCAAATTCTATTGACATTTAGGATGGAGATATATTGGGGATGTATTTAGCTTTCAAAATCTTGCCCACAGAAACTGAGGTTGAAGAATGATTTGAATTAACAAATTTCATATTCAATTAAATACACTCCCATGTATATCCATGCAACTAGGGGGATCAATCAAATTGAAACTGTTTTGGTTATTAGCACAAATCGAAACAAAGTTCGGTTATGCTTGGTTTCGATTTTGGTTTGATTCAATATTTATCAGGTTTTCCACCAAAAAAAAAATATTTATCGGGTTGACTTAATGGGTTTTTATCAGTCTGTAATTATCAGGTAGTTACAGGTTCAGTTTTCGTTATATTTACACACACATTAAAAGTACTGGACGTACCTGATCAAGTTCGGTATATACACACACATTATATCCATTTTATATCAGGTTCTTATAATTTTGGTTCAATTTATGGACCTGATCCGGTTTGGTTTTCTCTTAATTTTATGAAAGCCCAAATCAAAACCAAGCTAATAAGATAATAAGGATTCAGTCCAACCAGTTTAGGCTTCAAATTGACACCCTACATGTAACCCTTTATAGACCCTACCATCCATGGTGTCCCAAATGAGGATAGGATTCCCTTTCGTAGAGTCCAAGACCAAAGAGTGATCCTAGGGCTGTGGTGATTTGGAGATGCATGCTCGGGTCCTCCCAACCCTAGAATTATTCTCTGATCCAATTTGTTCAGTGCTTTGTTCTACCACGTGGCCAACACATTTTAATTCCCCACCCCCAAAAAAAGGCTGATGTAAGTGACTGTCTAAACAAATTGATCCAGATGGGAATGGGGAGTGCATCGGAGACGCTATGCGGCCAAGTATATGGAGCAGGAAAGATTACGATGCTGGGAATTTACATGCAGAGATCATGGGTCATTTTGTTCGTCACTTCTCTTATTTTGGTTCCAGTTTATGTCTTCTCTCCTCCCATTCTAAAGCTCTTTGGTCAGACTGATGAGATTGCTGATGCCACTGGTTATCTCTCTCACTCTTTCCTCCCCCTCTCTCTCTCTCAACACAATATGGTTCATGACCTTATGTAATCTTCTAATTTGTTGGTGCAGGGAGGTTTGCCATCTGGATGCTTCCACAATTGTTTGCGTACGCCTTGAATTTCCCAATAGAGAAGTTCCTGCAAGCTCAGGGGAAGTTTTCTGTAATGGCTTGTGTTGCAGGAGTGGTATTGCTGATACATGTACTGCTTAGTTGGCTTCTAATTTTGAAGTTAGGTTGGGGTTTGGTTGGTGCTGCCGTGAGTCTCAACTTGTCATGGTGGCTTGTTGTTTCTGGTAAACTGGCCTACATTTTTATTTGGAAATCTGATGGAGCTTGGACTGGTTTCTCTTTCCAAGCTTTTAAAGATCTCTTTGGCTTTGTAAAGCTTTCCTTGGCTTCTGCTGTTATGTTATGGTATGACACTACTGATCCTTTAACTCAACACATTATCTGTTTCTTCTGGATTGAATCCCACCTCGTTCCTATTATTGGTTCCTGATATTGTTGGTTTGGGTCCATGACATGATCACAGCTTGGAGATTTGGTATTTGATGATAGTTATAGTCATAACAGGTCATCTGAAGAACCCATTGATTGCAGTTGATGCCATCTCTATCTGGTATGATTACTCCTTTCCTAGCAAAGAATATGTTTAGGTCCCAACTGTTGGGGTTTTGTAATTAATTGGTATGGTCTACATAATTATTATTGGGCTTGTACTTATAATTGGGTCATTTTAACCCCAAGGGGGTAGCGGAGTTGGCAAGGGACCTTCACCTCAGAAAGCATGTGATTTGAGTTCGACTCCTCTTACTTCCTTAGGACCACTCACACAAGGTGTCTGGTGCTCTTCATTACTTTTGGTGAAAGTTGAATGGTTTTCATCAACCTCAGTATGACCTAATCTATGATACTTGTTGTTAGTGAAATAATAATAATAATAATTGGGTTAGGTTTTGGGTCAATTACGTAGAATTGTAATTGTGTGTGATTAGGGTTTTTTGGGTTCCCTATATATTCTCTCTGTGGGAAAAACCTAAATACAAACAAATGGGAGACCACGTTGTAATGTGAAAAGTGGTATAAAGAATCTCTGATTCCCTCTAGGTAGTAAACGTAGGTTTGTGCCAAACCACATTAAATTTTTCATATTGAATGATTTTTTGCTTGGTATCTTCCTCGTGATTGTGCATTCATCCTCAACATGAACCACCATTTGCAAGCTGCCAAACTCTGGTTCATTTCAATCAATCAATATACTAAATTCCTTTTGCACTTCTGTTCTTGATTTGAGATATCAAAATGTTTTTGCAGCATGAACATTAATGGGTGGGATTTTATGATTGCACTTGGATTCAATGCTGCAATAAGGTTATACACTCTTTTTTTTCTTTGCAAGTGTTCTTTTGAGGTAAAGGACATTGGGCTGATCTAATAGATTATGGTTAAAATTAATCATTTTTATATGGTTTGCTCAAATAGTGTGAGAGTATCAAATGAACTGGGAGCCGGTAAACCTGGAGCAGCAAAATTTTCGGTATTGGTGGTATCTACAACATCCATAGCCATAGGACTGGTTTGTATGGCCTTGGTCCTGGGAACAAGAGATCACTTTCCTTATCTTTTCTCCAACAGTGCTGAGGTGAGGAAAGAGGTCACCAACCTTGCACCCTTGCTAGCAACTACAGTGCTTCTAAATAGCCTTCAACCAGTCTTATCTGGTGAGTATGGATATACTCACAGTTATATAGTTTGCATAGAATTTACGATCTAATTCTCGTACGATGCCTGATCCACATATGGAATCTACTCACTGTGAAAATCTGTGGAGAAAAAGAGAGAACAAGTAAATTCTATGCGTGAATCAGGTACCGTATGAGAATGGTTCTTATACGAGGATCTGATGCGGTCTTATTTGCATATGATTTTAATTAGAATAATTGTATGAATTTTTTTCCTTTTGTTTCAGGAGTTGCTATTGGAGCTGGATGGCAAGCTCTAGTTGCATACATCAACATTGGATGTTATTATATGGTCGGATTACCTGCTGGCTTACTTTTAGGGTTTAAATTTGGATTTGGGGTTGAGGTGAAAATACTTAAACCATGATTCAGAACTATTTACTATAATTCAGATTATTACTGACATTAATAAGTATATATTTTTCAATTTTGATGTTCTATGAATTTCTCCTTGGAGTTGCAGGGTATTTGGGGAGGGATGATTGGTGGAATTGTCTTACAAACCATAATCTTGACCATAATTACATCATGCACCAATTGGAAAAAGGAGGTAATCAATTAAAAACTTCCAACACTCAAGTTCCATATTTCTTTTGATTTCTCTTATGTGTATTGATTTTAGTATTGGGAGAAAGAGCGATCTTGCCTGTTTGGTGTTCCCTACTCCCAAACACAGCTGGATGTGAAAGATATAATAGTCACTCTATGCACTGGGCATTTTCATGCCCAACTGTATTTGGGCCTAGGAGGCAGACGAGTAGAGTTCCTTTTCCTTTTCGATGTTTTACGAAATTCTGTGTAACTACCTCGCAGGCCTTGGAAGCAGAGAACCGTATTAGAAAATGGGGAGGATCGGTGGCTGAAGATTGATTTGTTTCTTTCAACCTATTGATTATGGCTTGCTTCTTTCAACCTTCTTGGTTAATACTCTTTTTTCTATTTTGCAAGTTTTTTTTTTGGGAAAAGTAAAATTTCTGGGGAACAATATCTTTAGGATGACTTGATGAGAAGGAGGCATTTATTCAATGCTCAAATAGTTTTGATGTGTTTAGTAATTAACTAAGGACATCAAATTTTGTCAAGCACAAAGAAGATGATTTAAATGAAATATTTGGTGAGCCTTACTCAAAATAAAATTGATGGAAAAAATCATACCAATACTATTTTAAGTGAGGAATTGAAAGAAGGTTGTAACCTCTTATATAATCTTCTAATGGAGGAGTTAAGATAACTAATCCACCCAAATTGTGGACTAGGCTTTCAAGCCGAGTCATGAGAAATCTCTAACTTGTTCTATTTTTTTCTTGAATTGTTTATCTTAGAAATTATTTGAGGCATTAGAGTCAAAGGATTGATTTCTATATTCCGTCTTTTGCACTTGGTTTTGTGGTGAATATCAACATCTAAATAACCTTAGAAATTTTAAGAAAAACTTTGACAACTTGTTTGCTATATTGGCAATCCAATTGCCAAAAAATAAAAATGTTGTGGAAGATCTTTATATGTATACATCAGCTCCCATGACCAAAGGGAGGAAGTATGCGAACATCTTCAATGTGGGATAACATGATCTTTTCGATCCCATTGTCTTTTAGCGCAGGTACACACAATTGGGTAACGTTCTTTTGTAAAAATAAAATTGAAATGATTTCTCTTCTTTTTTCATAAAAAAAAAAAATCTTAATGGCCCGACCGGGTCCATTGACCAAACGATTTGTTGCTTTTGGAGTCTGGACATTGGAGACATAAGGGGTCAGAGAGAAGGGTATATATGTCATTTGGACAAAGCTTTATCCGTTCTTCTCCACCCGCTCAAATCCTACCGGAAACCACACCCGAAGTCCCGGACAACAACTCAAGCGCAAAAAGAGAAGAAGAGCAGGGAAAGTAAAGGAACAATGGCTAGTATTTCCCTCTCCTCCGTCACGGCTTCCTTCTCTTCTCTCTCGTTCTCTTCCCAGGTGTCTCAGAAACCACACAGCCTCTGCTTCTCCCGACCTAGATCTTTCCCTAACTCCCTTACTGCCAAAACCCCAGTCCTCGTCGTAGCCGCCTCCGCTACTGCTGTCGCCTCTCCAGTGGATTTGGAGACGACAAGTCTCGTAAATTACGTCAAATCGAGGCTCCCCGGTGGTTTTGCCGCTCAGACTATATTTGGAACGGGTCGAAGGAAATGCGCCATTGCTCGCGTCGTGCTCCAGGAAGGAACTGGCAAAATTATCATCAATTACCGTGATGCCAAAGTAACCAACTACTCTTAACTTCCTCGTAATTAGGTTTTTTCTTCTGTTTTTTCTTTGGGGTTGATTTAACTGTTCTTTATCTCGGTCGGTATAACATATCGCGTTGAATAAGGTTTCTATTTCTCACATTTTAGCATTTACTGAAAAAAAAGAAGATGGTTTTCACATTTTAGCTAGATCACAAAATTGGAAGCCGAATTTTCTTGGTCGTAATGACACTGCATAATGGAGAAGCTTGCGATTCTTGAATTTTTAGCTAGATGTGACCGAAAGAAATAGAAGAGAAGCTCAAAGAAAGCAGTAGAAAAGCTAACGTGTCAATGCAAATGTATTGAGTTCTCATATTAAGGATTAGTCGTTAGTCAAATGAAATACAATCCACGGAATAATTTGATCTATGGACAGCATTGCTGTGGTAATAAAAGAATTTCACTTGTGGTTTTTGGAATCTTCTGTCATACAACAGTACAACATGTAGAAATCATCAGCTGCAGAACCACTAATACGAATCAATCTCCTTTCACAAAAGTCTATTGGTTGATTGCAACTTCAGATCTGTAAACTCAAGGTTAGCATAATCGAAATGGTGTTATTGATTAATACCACAACAAAACATAGAAGAAGAATCTGCCAAATACAAAAAGAGGAGAGATTAAAAGACAAACCTTCTTGATAAAATAAACATTGAAAACTCAATATTTCCCTTCAAACACACCGTATGTCATGTCCATGTCTTTTTTATATAAATATATGCTCAGAGCCTAAACATCACCAGTGTGGACCTTTATACAAACAAGCAAAAACTTAGATTATAATTTCACCCCCCCCCCCCCCCCGCAACAAAAGAAATTGTGTATATATATATACACACTTTGATGAAAGAGCATTATCTAATTATGATCTACCATAATCCTGAATATGTTAGAATTCTATCCCTGATGCCAAATGCATGGCATTATCTGTACATATGTATGTGTCTCATTCATATCATATACTTCAATTTCAAGGTATAGTCTATTTCTTCATATTGTCATTTCCATGTTCTCGGCTTCTTGTCCAACTTGATGACTGCTATATGTAATAACCTTAGTGCCCTAATTCATCTGCTCAGGGGAATGAACTCATTCTCAGTTTGCGGATTTGACGAGCTGATGGTGAGAGTGCTACTGAAATGGTGGACTTAAGATGTCCAGAATGTGGATTGGAAGATTAGATTCACGATTATAGAGGATTATTGTCTTACTCGATCAACATTTCTCTCCTTTCTCTCACCCCCCCTCTAGAACATCTTCAATTTGCATTAACACTGTGATGGATCAAAACATCATAGGTAGATTTCAGAATCCTACCAACAATAGGATCATAGAAGTGCACAACCAGAAGAACAGAGTCTGTGATATCTACCAAACCAAAATTCTGATCAGCCCCGAATTACTAGCGGTACTAGGTCTTTCTAGTGTTTTCAACTTCCCAAAGTTTGACTCCAATCAAATGGTTGGATGTGGAGATATAGTAAGGTCACAAAAATAGTAACTACGGTTTCAGATATAGAAGCCAGGCTGTATCATCATCAAAACTAACATATCTTCTACTCATTAGATGAAGCATACCACATAAAACTCATCTTAATCCAATGGCCAGATTGCATAAACTAACATCCTCATGAAAATAGTAATTGTGGGCAGAAATTAGTAAAACCAGCAACTAGCAGACCACAGGTCAGAACGGTCCCAAACTGATATTGAAGGCAGTGCTTGGTTATCCCTTGGAATCCCCAAAGTTTGTCACCAAACCAGTGATTAGATGTTGGAGTATTATTCTTTCAGGATTAGCAGTCAAAGAACATGAAAGCAGTGAATCGCAAGCCACTTCTATCAACAGAAAATCTTTAGTCTTCCAATATTGATGGAGTATCACAGCATAGGATCCCTACAATCATTCAACAATAAGTAGAAATCAGTCCTATCACTCGCCTTGGTGCACAGGCCAGAATGGGGGAAAACAGAATCAACCAAATAGAATAAGATATGGAAGAGCCTGTCATTCCACCTTGCTAGTCTCTCACCAGCACCACTAGCATCTCACTATGGTTACCTGTCTCTCACAGAACTAAAACAGTTGCAAAGAGCAATTCATATGGACAAGTCATGGGATGTAATAGTGCCCCTCCTTTCTTATTTATTAACTTGATGAAATACAGCAGCCTACTTTCCTTGTATGAGAGGTGGTTCTTAATAACTTAAATTTGTCAAAATAGAAATAGAAACAACAACTAGGTAGTAACTAACCACTACATAATAAAGTAAAATCTAAGAAAATTACAAACAAACGGAAAATTTTAACGTCCTTGCAAGTACTAATTAAAGGACCTATTCTTGGGTCCAAACCTGACCCATAAAGTGGACCAAGCCCAACCACAAAAGCTGGCTCGATATGGGCTAGTCTGGCTGGCCTTGTCCTTTCATGCTCCTCCTTCAATCTACATCAGCTATTCCCAGCTTGAAAGAAACTTGACATTGAGTTTTAGTAAATCAAGGGATCAGCTGTGTATGATGGATGTCCTGTTTCAGCCTTTAGCAGAATTATGGTAGCTCTTGGAAGTTGGGAATGTAGTCCTCAAGGCAAGGAATCTTCTCTTCAGAATACTCAAGTGGAATGACGAACTCTATGTGCTCAACCTCTAGACCAAATGCATACTTGAGTGTTGTGTCCACAGTCCCCTTCAATTTTTTATTTGAATGAGACAAAAATTGGGAATCATTATCCTCAATTCCCATCTGCAAAACAAGTGAATCAAACTGTTGCATATAGTGATAGAAAGGGTGGCCTATTGCAAGGAGTTTAGCTGATCATGAAATGATGCCCAGAAGGTTTGTGGATGATACTTGCTTTTAAGTTCTTCTTTCACGTCATCCCAAGTAGAAGGTGTTGCACCTCGTATGTGCAACCTCTGTTCTTAATTGTTCCACCACTGCCTTGCTGGCCCTATAAGCTTTTGCTTGTGCTAGTTTTATCTTCCTTTCTCCGTCCACTCGTGCCACTCAAAATAATCACTTAGCCAATCATAGAAACTTGTGGTTTGAAATTTCCATTGTATTCTTTCAACTCTAGTCGAACCCTTTGGGAATCATCCAAGTGCCTATGATGCACACCATTACTACCTTCAAAGTTCAAAATATGTTCTCACGTAGTCCTTAAAGGTGGGCTGGGATGTGGAAACCTGTGGCCCTTTACCAATGAATCTTAGAGTGTTGTTGGCTGTAGAGTGAGTTGACTGCCCCCCTCGAACTCCTTGATATACAAAGCTTCCTTGTGTAGGAATAGAAGTACACATCCGTTGTTCCATGGCAGTCATCATGTGAGACAATTAATTCTGTTCTGCATGCATATGTTGCATTATCTCAACTATTTGACTAGAAGGATCAGGGTTCTGATCTGGGGTCCTTGTACTATAGCTGTGATTCCAAAATGATGGATTCAAAACATCATAATAAATTTCAGAATCCTACCCACAATAGGATCATAGAAGTGCACAACCAGCAGAACGAAGTCTGCAATATCTTCCAAACCAGAATTCTGATCAGCCCTAAAGTTCCCAAAGTTTTACTTCAACCGATGGTTAGACATAGAAATATAGTAACACCAATATTAATATGATTTAAGATTTAGAAACCAGGTTGTATCTTCATAAAGCACAGCAGATCGTCATCAAACTAAAACATATCCTCGACTCATTAGATGGAACAGCATACATATAACTCATGCACAAACTAACAACTTGATGACATTAGTAACTATGGGCAGAACTTAGTAACTACCAGAACAAGAAACTATCAGACCACAGGTCAGAACTGTCGCAAACTTATATCAACAAAAAATCTTTAAGTCTTCCAAAAGTGATTAACACAGGTTCACAGCATAGGAGCCCAACAATCATTCAACCGCAAGTAGAAATCGGTCCTCTCGCTCAACTTGATGCTCAGGACATGGATAGAACAGAATCAACCAAATCAAAGAAGAAGATATGGAAGAGCCTTTTACTCCACCTTGCTAGTATCTCACCAACACCCCTAGCATCTCACTAGGGTTACTGATCTCTCATAGGGATCTTGCATCTCACAGAACAAAACAGCTGCATAGAGCAGTTCATATGGCTGAGTCATGGGCTGCAGTAGTGCCCCTCATTTCTTATTTATTAACTTAATGAAATAGTTAAATGCACAACAATAGGACCTTCTTTGTGTGGGAGGAGGTTCCTTAACAATTTAAAATTTTCAAAATAGAAACCATTATAAAAGTAGAAATAACGACTAGGTAGTAACTAAACATCACATAATAAATTAAAATCTAATAAAAATATAAACAAACAGAAACTTCTAAAGTCCTCCATGCAAGGACTAATTAAAAGACCTATTCATTGGCCCAAACCTGGCCAATAAAGCAGACCAATCCCAACCACAAAGGCTGGCTTGATCTGGGCTAGGATGGCTGGCCTTCTTCTCTAAATCCCCCTCCTTCGATCTACATCACACTGGCTGAGCCATTCATCTCCATAGAAGCATTAGCTCCATTCCCCTCTATTACAGCTCCTCAAAACAGGATTCTTACACCACCTTTCCCAACCCCAATTCCCTTTCTCTTCTCTTACCAACACTTCTGCTTCCCAACACATGCTCCCACTAGAGATGCAGTGATCGAGCTCGGAGACATTGTGGAGGAGACAAAAAAAAGGGAGGGGGGATGGTGGGATGGGAGGAGAGTAGCGGAAGTTCGCATTGTCAAGACCAGCCATGAGCTCCGAGGAGTTGAAGGCCTGTAGGTGTGAGTGAAGGAAAGTAGGAAACTAGGCTTTGGGAAAGGGCTTGGTAAGTGTGTGGTGAGGCCGAACCTTTTGTTGGGTGGGCGGGTAGTGGTGGTTGAGATCATCATTGTGGGTAGATGATGGCCATAATGGTGGTGGTGGGTAGAGGGGGGGGGGAGGTCATAGGTGGTGGAATCAGAGACCCGATGTGTGAGCGAGCTCAGGCCAACCAAGCTGGGATAACTCATCATCGTCATCGAGCAGGGTGGAAGAAATGTTACCCATTTGGACCTAAGAGAGTGCTAGTAGTAGCAGTGACCACTAAGCAGATCAGTCAAGCAACAGAGAAGAGCCGTGGAGATGCATAAAGGGGGAGATTGTGGGGAAGGAAAAACCGTTTAGTCTTATGCCCAGCGGAACCAAGTCCGGTGGTGGTGGGTGAGAGAAAAGCTCACACCTCACAGCAGTGGCGGTGGGTTGCGGAGGTGTAGTGACGGACAAATAATGCAGTGGCAGTGGATCAAATGGCTGAGATGCTTCTCATTCCCAACGCTTATCTTGCACTGGTTCCGAGTACAATATTTTCCCTATCTATAAATATATAAATCATAAAATATATAAATTGATAACAAAATGAAAGGTCAAATATTATAAAATATTTTATTCTAAAATGAAAAGTCATGCATTATAAAATATTTTACTCTATATTGAAATGTCACATATTATAAAATATTTTATTCTATTTTGTGCCTTTTCTCTTGCTTCTGCCCCCTCTTTCACTCTATGCATTGGGCTCTTAGGTTATAACGTTAGATTGAGCTATTCAATAAAGGATGGATAGTATGATTGGTGATGATTTATGGCAGTCGGGGAAAGAAAGTTGTACAATGAGTCCATGAAGTGTATAGTTTTTAGTCATTGGTAGATCCATGTCTCACCTCCAGCTAGTACATCATTTTTCTTGACTTTACCCTTGAGATGCTATGATATCCTGCAGCACTTTTAAGTTGACACTTTGAGAGCTTGAGTTTTCACGGCAGTGGAGCTGAAGGTTGTATTTGAAACTTGCAGGCTTGTTTAGGCTTAACTGCCTAGAACACATCCGCAATATTTAGGATAAAAGAATATCTGGAAGAAAAAGGATAGTAGGTGTACAAGTTTGCTTTGGATATGACCTAGAGAATGGATCCTTAAAAATAGGAAACCATCAATGTTCATGCAGTAATTAGTAATGACTATTCAATTTTATATTGTCCTATTAATTATTAAAGTATATTTAAACTAGCCTTATGCCACCAATCATAAATAAAGTAGGTGACATAGAGGATGATGTTTCACAGAGAATTAAAGTGGGATGGATGAAGTGGAGATGTGCGACCGGAGTGCTCTGTGACCAACATATTTAAAGCTTGGAGGGAAGTTCTATAGGACTGTTGTACGACCGACTATGATGTATGGGCAGAATGTTGGGTAGTAAAAAAGTGTCATATAGGGAAGCTGCATGTAGTAGATATGAGGATAGTACGATAGATGTGTGGAAATACTATGAATGATAAAGTAAGGAATGAACGTATTAGAGCTGATTTGGGAGTGACCCCAATTAATGACAAGCTCTGAGAAAGCCGTTGGAGGTGATATGGTCATGTTCAACAGAGGCCTGGGGACGCCCCAGTAAAGAGGGAGCGATATGATTACGATTGAAGGAGCAAAAAGATCCAAGGGCAGGTCTAAAATGAACATAGGAGAAGTTGTGAGGAATGACATGCATAGTCTAAGTCTTGTCTCAAGTATGACCTCGGATAGAGCCTATTGGAGGTCAAGGATCCTTGGAGCAGACTCCATTTAGCTGAGTTTCTCCTATCTTACTGAGCTGTGCCTCTTTCCTCTTACTTTCATCTCTCTTTCATTTCTCTTTTATCATTTCTTGTTTTCTTCATTTCTCCTTGTCTACTTGGACCTTAGATTTACCTAATCTGTTTTGCACGAATCCTTGTAGCTGACCCCATTAAGTTGGGAAAAGGCTGAGTTTTGTCTTATGCCTCCAATGCAGTAAATAATCATGTAATTTTTTTTTTTCCTTTTGATGATTTTATGCATGCAAATATTTTCCAATAGCGTAGTGTTAGAGTGTAGGCATTTGACAGGGCTTACAGACCTATACTTTCTGTTCTTGACTAAAAAGTGGTATGTTTAACCACCCATTTAAAATCACTTTTTGTCGCATCATATACTATTATCTGCAGAGGTGAAGAAAATGATGTAGGAGAAACGAGGCAAATTCTGTAGCAGTTAATCACGATTCATGAATGAGAGCGTCGTACTGAATCACCATTTCACTAGTACTTAAATGGAGTTCCTATTCATATTAGTAATGCCTTACACAACCTCTAAAATCATTTTTCAAGAATTTCTCAAGTTGCTTTCATGGTTTGTTATGGTTGTAGCTAATGATTGGATCCTTGATGTTGTGCAGGATTATCTTCAAGGGAATCCACTATGGCTACAGTATGTCAAAGTCCCATTGGTAACTTTAGGATACGAAAGTAGTTATGATGTGTTTGTTAAAGCCCATGGGGGTGGTCTTTCTGGTCAAGCCCAGGCAATCTCTCTTGGAATAGCTCGGGCTTTGCTGAAGGTGAGTGAGAACCACAGAGGGCCTCTTAGAAAGCAAGGCCTTCTAACTAGAGACTCAAGAGTGGTGGAGAGGAAGAAAGCAGGTCTCAGGAAGGCCCGAAAAGCTCCTCAATTCTCAAAACGTTGAGGTTGGAACTCAAAATACTCTTCTTTTTCAGCCATATTTATTGAGCTTCTGAAACATTTATTCTCTTGTGGTATGTTCCTGTGATTTCTCATATAATTTCAACCTGGACCATGTTTATTGGTCTTCTGTGAATGTTTACTCTGTAAAAATTCCCAGTTTTGTTTAGACTGAAATGGAAGGTTTTCCCTTGAATTCTTAGATGGAGATTGCCTATGCCAAAAAATATGCGACGTTAGATGTTGCATAACCGTGTGAACTTTGCTTTTTCAAATGTTGAAATGAACTGAGTAAGAGATTGCCTATGCCAAAAATATGCATGGTCAAGTTAAATTTTGGAGACTTATTCAAATGTTTTCTTTACTTTTAATTTGAACTAGTTAGGATGAGCAGTTAATGGCATTCAGGCACAGGCGAATATCATAGATGGAACTTATCATGATCCAGTACATGGAAGGTTGTGACATTTTAGCCCTAGGGAGTGGCCTTATATAGGCTGGCAATATTTAACCTGGCCTGCTGGAAATTTTGTCCTACCTGAGTTTAATTAGGATCGAACAAGATTTTACTGTCGAGACTGGGTATGGACGATCATCAGGTTTTGTCCAAATTATAAACCATCTGGGAAATTCAGACATTGTCACCTGGTTATGCAAATTAAGAATATGGAGATGTACTGAGTAAGAGGTTGATTTAGTTTTTTCAGTTAAGAATTAGTTTAGTAGGTTTCAATTGTGAGCTGTAACTAATATGTTTTGAGCTTAATGTTAAATGTTTCCTCAAGAATGATAGCATGATTTATCTGATCTTTTACTACCTTCCTGACGGAAATATAATAAGATCAACACAATTGCTCTCATCTGCCATCAAAACTTCAGTTTGACCTGTGAAGGATTCATTTTTTCCCTTTTCTTTTTCTCTTTGGGGTTTTTTTTTTTTCTTGGTTGAGGGAGGGGAGGGGAGGGGAGGGGGAAGAGACGGGCAGTGGATTGGACTCTGGTTGGTTGTTCAGGTTTAAATACCATTTAAGATTTAAAAAAAAAAGGGTGTACTAGTGCACAAGGCTCCTGCCACTGAGGGGTCTAGGGAGGGTCATAATGTATGCAGTTTCACCCCCAATTCACAGTGAGGTTGTTTTTTTACTCTAATTTGAGACCACTAAATGGCGATGGAGCAACCGTACGGTTTCTCTTTGCATTTTTACCCACTAGATCAAAGACGCAAGTATTGACTTTTCAACCATTGTTTTAACGTCTTCTATGCCACATAGGAAAGCCCCTTTTGGGTGAAGTATACTGCATTTCCACCACATTTCAGCCGCACCAGTAAATATTTAAATTTAATATTGTGGTTTTTTTTCCCCCCTGGTAATTGTACAGGACGGTAAATTTTACCCTCAGTGCAATTTTGCGAAATGATGTAAAGCTTTGAAGTTTGAAGAATGGTTAAGGATGAAAGAACAAGCTTCAAATTTTAATAAATGGTGAATCATATGACTAAAGTGAGACTGAAATTTGGTATATGATTATTTGATAGGCTTATGATCCATGGCCAATTAAAGGTTGAAAAGTGAACTTTGACAACCTCAGTAAAACGATAAAAGCTAGTGATATTCTTGCAGCTTTCTTCAGTAAAGCATGTAGAATGGTTGGACATTGAATTTGTTGTGGGTTCCATTAGTTCTACAAATATTGCTTCAGCTGCAAGATTGCCCGTCCCTCTGTCTCAATCCCAGTAGAAAGTGCAGCTCATATCACCTTCACATATGAGAACCTGCCCTATGTGATGCGTCCTAATTGTATCCAAACAGGCCACAAGGAGTTAGATTGTCCTTTCAACCCCTTCAAGGCTTCAACCCTTGTCTAGAGTTTCTCCCAGCCAAGCTTGGCTTCATTAGAGTATCATGTTAATGAAAAAAAATTATACGATCAATATGATGGATCAAAGAACAAAATTAATATAATAATAATAGAGATTCGATTGGAAGTTTGGAATCATACCTAAATCCGTATCACTTATCACGGAACTTTTCAAACACTCGGGGCCTGTTTGATAACGTTTCAAGAAACACGACCTAGAAACGGAACAAAAAGCGTTGATAAAATTGTTTCGTTTCACTTGTTTTAAAAAATAGAAATTGAAATTTTTACCTATTTATGGTTCAAGAAACGAACCAAGCGTTTCTGGAAACGACTCGTTGTAATTCTTTAGTTGGTTACTATCGACTTCTAGAAATATGACTTATGAAGCACCTTTAATTCCGTTTATGTTTCTAGAAATGGAAATTTATGTTTCTGCCGTTTCTTGAAACAAAAACGGTAGAAACGTTATCAAATGGACCCTCAATTTTTCTCTTTGTCGGTCTTTTTGCTTATTCTTTTTTCCATACAACTTGTGACAAGTAGCTCTTAATAGGCGTAACTATCTTTATATAGACACGGAGTAAGGACTAACACTAATTAAGAGGAATTGGGCCTTACTCATAATAAAGCCTAACCATTAAGGTAGTTCATTGAAACCAATTCCCATTATGGAGATCACTCTCAATTGGGTTCTATCTAACTAAGCATGCCAATCAACACCTATCTACTAATCTACTACTCGTACAACAATAATAATTATAATCTTATCCCAGCTAAAAGGGGTCAGTTATATGGATTCGATATGAAAAATAGAAAGTAAAGAAGCAAAAGAGAGATTAAAAAGAAGAAACTTGGGGATAATAGAAGAATGTACAACAGTATAGAAAGACGCATAATGGAAACATCCCTTATAGGAAGTCAACAACAAGAGTCTTTGCCCTCTATGAAACTCTATCCGAAGTCATATTAGGGTCGAGCCCTATTCTTTGCATATCATTTCGGACCACTTTGTTAATAGTCATCTTTGGTCTGCTCTTACATTTTCTAGCTCATTCCAAATGAATTTGGTCACTCTTCCTTATCGGGGCCTCCATAGGTCTTCATTGAACATGGTCATACCACCTCAATCGGCTCTCAAGGAATTTGTCTTGGATTGGTGCAACCTCTAAATCATTTCTAATACGCTCATTCCTTACCTTATCTCTCATTGTCTTGACGCATAGGCCTCTCAACATTTTAATTTACTACTCATACGATGATTGAATTATAACCATGAATAATGAAAACATTACATTCTCTCACTTAAATAGGAAAAAATCATTGCTACAACATTGAACCAAATAAACGGTGAGCAATGTATTAATCTTGCCAAAAGTAGACCTCAATACAGCTAATATTTAAATTCATAAACTAATAAAAAGAATTCTAGCTTCGAGGCTTCAAATCATTCCCACCTCAAGTTAGGACAATGTATTTAAGGCATCCTCATGTAAGCGGCAAAATGAACAAATCTCATTGCCTTCCTTGATTCAGCAGGACAACAATAAACTTCATAACTGGAGATCCAAATATCTGAATGCAGTAGAAAACACACTCTTATTTAGTCCACTTTGTCATCAATATCGCTCTATTATATGTCTTGCTTTCATCTCCCATCATCATCAGATTAGATACTCCAAACTGACCCCTACATTGAGTTGGAACACAAGATGCCAACCTAAAAAAAATTGGAGGATTAAATCTCAAGTTATCCACCCCAATGAACAAAGCTTTGCTAGCCAAGAAGGGTTGGGCTTTATTGAATCCTTCTACACTTTTTGGGGTATGTTGATGAAAACAAAATACTTTCCTAATACTGACTCCCTCCATGCTACCTGCCCATCTAATGCTTCTTGGGGTTGAAATTCAATTATATCCATTCCCATTTCTTTCTTTAGTACCAGATTCAGCTTGGAATGTTGAACATAAATCCATGGACTAATTATTGGATCCCATGGAGACATTCCAACAATAGCCTCTTCTCCATTACCCCCCTCGGCCCCATTGATCAATCCTCCTACACGAGCTTGGATTGTTGAACTAATATTTTATTGGTGGCCTGATACCGAAATCGTTTATAGCCTGGCCCACCGTTTATACCAGTAGAGGATAAATAAATGATTGTCTTTATTTTCTATAGTGCCTTGTAGGGGTGTCAATTTGTGGCCCGACCCGACGAAATCGATCGGAACCGACCGTTTATAGCTTGGCCCGGCCCGGCCCATTTATTAAACAACCCGACACGTTTAATAAATGGTCGGTCTTAGTCCTGATACTTGGACCGTCGGGCACCCGACCGAGACCGACCAATTAATACCCGATTGAGACCGGTCTATTTTGCACTGGCCTGGCCCGGCCCAGTTGTAAGATACCTATTTTACCCGACCAAGAGTATGTCATGTTGGCGGCGGACCGACTGGAATCCCCGGTCGATCGGAACTGTCCGAGACCATAGCCGGTCGATCGGTAGAAAGTCCCGGTCGACCAGTGACTGCCTGGAAGTGCCCCAATGGCTATATTTTGCCTCAATGGCTCTTGGCGGTCGATCGGCTACCGATGGCGGTCGACTGGTGGTCTCTAAATACGTCCGTTAGAGCCTGATTTCCTACCTAAAATACTTCACTAAGTTCACCTATAAATAACTAAACCGCTCTTAATTAAATAATCATTAAGAAAGAGCTTTAGGAGCATGTTGGATCAATGCTTTGGATTTTTTGTGATGTTTTTAAATATGTGACTTGGAAGAGAGTAGGTTCCTTGGATCAATCAATACATTTATTGAGATCCATTTGTAGTTATGGGCAATCCCACATGAGAGCATTCTCATTGCATTTTCATCCAATCATCTCTTTTCTTAAAATTTTATTTTGCAAAATTAACCATGTTGTTGTACATAGCATGGATTATGAAATGTCCAACCAGTTTAAAACAAATAAAAGAATAGCCACAACCAGATTTAGACAATGAAAAATAGGAAACCAAACCCCATCGTCCGTCACGACGTCGTTGCTCAATAATATTAAAGAAGGCCCGTTTAAAAACCGATTACGCCTGTTTAACATTAAACATGTCCGTGGTCCGGTTAAGGCCTGACTAAAACCCGATTAAGGCTTGATTTTAATAGCCCGATTAAGCCTGAGACCGACAGACCGAATATAAAGTGTATCATGCCCTCACTAACTAAGCCCGATTAGTAAATGCGGACCGGTCAACCTTTAAAAGTCTTCAAGCCCGATTAAGCTCGATCGAAACCGGACTGGTTCGACCGGTTGACACCCCTAGTGCCTTGTATCTGGTACCATGGGACAATGGCCAACCTACCCTTAAGAGAGGAACGAACACACATTCACATGTGGTTGGAGTTGATCCTTAGACCTCTAGGTGCTAGCTTCTACTAACTGATGCTGCTACTAGTGCGCTAGGCACTAGAACCACAAATATGTATAGATTGATACAACTAATGGTATGTTAATAGTTGCATCTACGATAGAGATTTGGCGTTGATATCTTCCAATCCCTAATCTCTTAGACAAATGGGAATTCAATATCCCTTCATTTTGTCACCCATTCTCTCATCAAATCCTTGACATCAATCATATCTTCAAGAACTATTTATTGGTTCAACCAATATGGAAAGGTTCTAGATTTCTAGGCTTAGCAAGATCCTTCAATTTGATGATTTCATGGATGGATTAAGAACTCATATTTTGTAAAGGTTATGCCAATAATGATTTAGATTTTTTTTTTTTTTTTTTTTTTTTTTTGACGCTATGAAGACTTAGATTAATATAATTAAATTGGATGGATGGTCGGCCACCTACATGTTTATATTTACTAAACATCATTACCTTCTTTAATGATCGATTTTTTTCTGTTTTCGTACCAAAACATCATTAATGACATTATGACTAGTTGCGATCTATAGACATGTTTATATTTACTAAACATCATTAGAAAAAAGGTTTGGTGAAAAAATAAAATAAAAATGGAATCTTACTTTTTTGCCCTCTTAGTATAATACTTTTTTTTATCCCTACAAGTGTATGCCCTATCATTCCACATGTACACTCGGAAAAAAATGATCCATCTACTTTCAAATTAGGGAAAATTAACATTCCCTGATCATGTGGCCCTTGCATAAAGGGTGTCACTCTGTATGGTACAACATACCAAGAATAGATACCAAAATCGTATCATACCTAAAAAATTTGATATAATATAATTTCAGCTTAGTATGATTTTAGTACGGTTTTCTTCGGTTTAAGTATGATTTTTATTTGGTATATATATATAGTAGATAATTCAATGTTTCAGTGCTATTTTTGATAAAACTTTGGTTGTTTCAATATTCAATATGATTTCAGTAATTTGGTACGAGTCAGAACATATCAAATGATTTTGTTTCAAATACCAAGACATAGGGTCTGTTTGATAACGTTTCAAGAAACGTGTTTCTGCCGTTTCTGTTTCCAAAAACAGCAGAAACGGAGTAAAAAGCGTTTGATAAAACTGTTTCGTTTCACTTATTTTCAGAAATAGAAATAGAAATTTTTACTTATTTATGGTTCAAGAAACGACCCAGGCGAAACAAGTGAAATAGAAATTTTTACTTATTTATGGTTCAAGAAACGACCCAGGCGAAACAAGTTCACTTGTTTCGCCGTTTCTGGAAACGACTTGTGGCCATTCTTTCACTGGTTACTATCGATTTCTAAAAACATGACCTATCAAACACCTTCAATTCCGTTTCTGTTTCTAGAAACGGAAATTTATGTTTCTACTGTTTCTTGAAACAAAAACGAAAGAAACGTTATCAAACGGGCCCGTAGTGTACTAACAAAAAAAAAATCATTTTGTCATATCGAAACCATATATCGAATCTCCTTCGGTCTTTTAAAAACCTCTTTTAACCCTTACTTTAAATAACTTTTGGTCATAAAACAATGGATAACCCAAAAAAAGTTTACAATTTCTTATTCTTTACCACTGATCCCTTTTCCCCAATGCTAAAACTTGACTCTTCCCCTAACAAGCATTATTGACAAAGAAAAAGTTTACAATTTCTTATTCTTAAATAGGCTACATGATCCCTTATATTTATCAATCTACCACTATCCCTTTTCCCCTATGCTAAAACTTGACTCTTCCCCTAACAAGCATTATTGACAAAGACAAAACATTTTTGATTGGGTTTTTTCCTTTTCACTTAAAAGAAAATGTATCTTATCTTAGGAAAATTATTTGTTGACATGAAAAAAATGGTGAAACAACTACAAGAGGACTTCTATTTGGGATACGGAAGGTAAGAGAGAAGGAATGGAAAGAGTACGCCGTGTGAAATGGTGAAGAAGAATTGCAAGGGCCAGTGATTTTCATTTATACTCTTGGCGGCTTTGGACTCTTATACCTCTCCATTTCGAAATAAAATATTTTTTGTCTAAAACCTAAGAAAAAAATTTATCCTGATACTTAAGGAGATGGCCAACGGGGATATGATTAGAAAACTTTCGATTTATAATGCATATATGATGTATAAACTATGCCATACTAGACAATTGTGTATATATAATTTTTAAAGATAATAATAATAATAATAGTAATAAATATCAAAAGAAAGTTATAATTTATCACTTGACAACTTTAGTGACAAGAAGAACCAATATATTTATTTTGATTGGTTGAGATTCAAGTTGGGGCTGCAATCACCATTTGGGGAGTTAAATGAGATGAAAATAATGAGTAGAGGGGTGTTTCGGGTATCTTAAAAAGTAAGCTGTAACTCCCATCAGCGAACTTTTGTGACTTTGTCCAATAATTTACATTTTATTATTTCTCTGTGTCTTTCTCTTACCCCAGCCCCCCTCTCGTCGGGGAAGAGAAGCTACTCTTTTCAGAGCATTTTTAGTTGCTTTCACTTCCTCTGCAAGTTCTTCCCTATTTCGTTCTTCTTCTTTCTGGGAAACCTACAAGAATCTGCTCGATCGTCCCCAAATTTTTCTCGTTTTCTGTAATTTGATCTCTCTGAATACCTGTCGCTTATTGCTCGATCGTGTTTTTTATTTTCCTTTATTTGGATTCGCTTAGATGGAGGATTACATGAGCAGTGACGAAGAGGATTATTACTCTGATCGTGATGCACTCGAAGGTCTGGAGAATGACGAAGATGATACTCACTGGCAGCCTAAGAGTGTCCCTACTAGTCAGGTAAGATTTGTTTTTTCAGTTCTTCTGGGTAGAGGATCGTAATCCTGTTGGATTAGCAGGAAATTTCCATGATCTTGGGTTTTGCTTTGTTCCTCGCGCTCTTTTTCAAGGAACTGGAGTTTTTTTGAATGAGAATTGGCTGAATGTCCGATATATCGAATGTTGATAATTAGAATAGGTTCGCTTTCTTGTTTTTCAGTGTTATGTATAAAGATTGGGGATTGTTTATTTCAGGCTTGTGGTGATTGAGCTAGTTTTGATTGTCGTCGATAGTTGTCACAGAACGTTTCCTTAGGGAAGGATTCTGATAACAAAGACATTTAGGACTCTTTGGTTAGTTAAAATTTAATTTTTTTCAGGTGAGGTTCCTTAACTTATAGGGTCAGCTCTGGGAATGTTATTTGCTTTAAGAGATTAAGTTGCAGAATAAATTCTGTAGAAAACAGTCGGCAAAACTGTGCTTTTTCTCTTTGGTGATTTTTCATGCAAAGTTGTTCCAAACTCAGAACCTCTTCTCCTAGAGTTAGTTAAAATAGGTGGCCAGAATAGCAATGCCAAAAAGTACAAACGAGCCCTCTGCCTTTGCCTTGACAGAGAAAGCTATCTTTAGAAGACATTGTTTTACTGTTGTGAGAGAACTCAACCTAAAATATCTTTAGAATTAATTTGGATCAAACTAGAGCTTCCATGTGTTTTATAATTATTGACTTTGTTAATTTGACACTTTCTTATTGCAGGTGATCAAGAAAGAATCCCTTTTGATTGCACAGGTATATTCCTCGCTGCAATTTCCCCTGTTTTATTGGAATCTTATGGATATAATTTTCATGATTAAAACCATTTCCCTATGTGTGTGTATCTTACTTATGTCCATGTGAGATTTAAATTGCTGGTTTAAATCTATGCAGAGAGAAGATTTGCGAAGGGTGATGGACTTACTAAAACTGAGCGAGCAACATGCTCGGACTCTACTTATCTATCACTGTTGGGATGTTGAGAAGCTGTTTGCAGTACTTGTAGAGAAGGGGAAAGAACAATTATTTGCTGAAGCAGGTGTCAGTGTAGTTGAGCAGAAAGATCATTCCCCAATCCAGTCCTCATCAACAATAATGTGCAACATATGCATGGATGATATTCTTGCCAATGAGGTTACGACAATGGACTGTGGCCACTGCTTCTGCAACAATTGTAAGTTTGTGGTTTCTTTTACCAAAATTACAAATTATTTCATACCTAAGGTTTCTTTTCATTACTTATAGAAACTATCGGCATATTTTTTCGTGGATATATGTTCTTGGTATTGGCTGCCTCCCAATCTTTTGAAATCCACTGCAACTTAGAAGTCAGAACTACTTCTTCTTTATTGGTGTGGCCTGTCAAAGATACGTGCTGGAAACATTATAATAGTAACCGATAGATTTGTAATTCATGCAATGGTAAGTTAACTAGAGATTTACTTTCCTTAATCTCAATCGACTGTTAAATTTTGGTTAAAATCTAGTTACTAGGGAAAACATTCAATATATGGTGGGCCTATGATTGAATTTGGATTTGAAGTTTGTAGAAGGCCAATCCACATTGTTCTCTATCTATCCTAGAATTTCCACATTAGCTTCCACTAGTTTGATGGCTAAAAGTACATGGGGAAAATCCACTAGGTGGGTCATGTAATTTGACATGAACAATGTGGTTCCGCCTATCCAACTCTTGGATTGACTGCATCAGCCTTGACATGTCTCAGAAATGGAGGGCGGTGTAAATTATCTTATCCTGACAGGGCTGGGTAAATAATTTATTTTCCTTCAGTTTCATTATGTAAGGAAATTGACATACTTAACGAAAGCATTGTCTCACTAGTTTCCTGTAAAATATTGTTCTACATTTCTCTCCAAGATGACTTTAAAATACAGATTTCATCATTTGTATGCATTTCTTGTGTAGGCTGGACTGAGCATTTTATTGTGAAGATCAATGAGGGTCAAAGTAGACGCATTAGGTGCATGGCACACAAGTGCAATGCCATATGTGATGAAGCCGTTGTCAGAAATCTAGTGAGTGCAAGGCATCCTGATCTGGCAGAGAAATTTGAACGTTTTCTTCTAGAGTCATATATTGAGGATAACAGAAAAGTCAAATGGTGCCCTAGTGTTCCACATTGTGGTAATGCTATACGTGTTGAGGATGATAAATTTTGTGAGGTAGAATGTGCATGCGGATTACAGTTCTGCTTCAGTTGCTCTTCTGAAGCACACTCACCTTGTTCATGCCTGATGTGGGAGCTGTGGACTAAGAAATGTAAAGATGAATCAGAGACCGTTAATTGGATTACAGTCAACACAAAGCCTTGTCCAAAGTGTCACAAGCCAGTGGAAAAGAATGGTGGTTGCAATCTAGTCAGCTGTATTTGTGGACAAGCATTTTGGTAAGAGTTCTTATGGTCTTATGGTGGCTACTGTTTCAAATTTATGCTTGTGTTAGGTTTCTCAATGTTTCTCCAGTACAAAATTTTTCCATTCAACTGTGCTATAACATGATGTGGTTGCACTCAAGGTTATCAGTATCGGTATCGATGTCCGATACTGATACGTATTGGCTGGAATTGGGCTGTATTGTGCTCTGGTGATACTTATACAATACCGATACCTAGAGCCATGGTTACATTAGAAATTTATCCCATATGGAGGCCTAGACATAAGCTTGGGAGGCCCATAACGTGTTGGTGGCAGTCCAATGGGCTGAAATTAAGCTTTGGGTAGTTTTATTGTAGGTTAGGATTTTATTTTCTTGGGTTTGATTGCAGTGGGTCTGATAAGCGCATAAAATAGGGGTAAAGGTTTTCAACAAAATTCATAATTGAGTGTTTTAGCTAGATTAGGATGCTTAATAGCTTTTAAGAGTTATGTTGAGTCTATTTACTTTTAAGTCAGTATAAGTCTTTTTTATGTTTTAATTTAGAAATGTTAGAAGATCTTTTCTATTTAATACAACTCCATAAATTAAGGATGTTTTGACGTTTTAGTTAAAAATTGTGACTTTTTTCAAGTGTTTTTTTTTTCCCTGATAGGTAGGGAGAGGAAGTAGGTAACAACTAGGAGGCTCGAACTTGAGATCTCCTGGTGAGCATGGGCTTTTTGCGCACCACAGCTCACCAACTGCACTAGAGAGTTGTTAAGCAGTGTATACGGGATTAATATCTCAGATCTGATTTTTTCCTTCTTCTTCTGATCTGCTTTTAGCATGTAATCTTTCCTCTTTCTTCTTCTCTTCTGTTCTTGTGCTAATTCTTCTACTTTCTTCTCTGGATAATGGGGTTAGATTCACCTAAGAAGTAGGTTTCAGAAACCCCTTAACGAACCAGAACCACAGACTTAAGAAATTTCCAAAATTCAAGGAAAATCCAACCAAACCAAATCAGAAACTCAGATTTGAACAAAACTCCGGTCGAAGACTTGTTTAATAGAAATAAACAAGATACCAAAATCTCAAATTAATGTAATGGACAGATTCTGAGCTTTGATTAAATCCTACCTGAACAAGGATTACTTTAACAGAATCTTAGGACTAGGTTTTAGGGGATTCTCATAAACCAGTAACCACTGGTCAGATTTGGTCTAAAAACAGATTGAATGATCTATTAACAGCGAGGAATACTGTGGTGATAATGTGATATATTAACCAAATTTGATGATCTGATTACTAGGTAGTAAAGAATCCTAGTTGAACAAGGAAAGTTCAACTTGGACAGACAGAATCTGGCACCAGTAATGTCTTGATCTTAAAACAGGTTCCAGAAGGTGAAATAATAATGATTTTAATTCAGTAAATACCATGCAGGAACTACAGAATATATGTCTGAAACCAGACTTGAATTGAAACAAAACTGCTATAAATAACTGACCTGTGAACTGAAGCAGATGGAATAAGAAAGGATATGTACTATGGAATCACCACAAACCCTGTTACTGAATCACCACGGCAACTTGAATCTGAATCACTGCAGAATTTGATTGAGGCAACTAGACATTCTTTTTATTCAAAAAACAGTGGGCTCTTTGAGCCTTACAAGTGCTTAAATAGACTACTAGTAGACCTGAATCATATAGGCCTTAGGAAAACCTTTCAGCCAATAGAAAATAAGTAGTAACAACTTAAAAAACAAAGCAAAACAGAAATAGGAAACCCCTAGGTCGTCCTCCCTCCCGTTTTTGGGGTGCCTTTAACAACTTTAACAAATAATGAGTAAAATAAGAATCCCAACAGGGTGGTACTTAACTATAACAAGTAACAATAAAAAAAAAAAGGAATTGCAACTCTAATGAACTACTTAAAATGTGTACCATACTGGTTCATATCTAATGGAAGAGTGGGTGAATTTTTTCCACAGGGCCACAGCTGAGTTTAGGAATGAGTTGACTCAGGCTCTTTTTTCTTCTTTGGTACTTGTTTAAGTATCTTTGACATGCGTCACTAAATCTGTCCATTTATTCTGCAGATTTCTAGCCTATGAGGTATTAAAGTACTCTTGCATCATTCCACAATACACGAAATGGGTGGCTGTTGATTAGTTTGTATTTTTAATGTAGACTAGGATAGGGATCCTAACCAAGTCTCAACTGCAGGATTTTTTTATCAGAAGAATAACTAGAACCAGCCCAATAAAATATCAGAAAATCATCGGTCTCAACAGTTCAGAAATTCTGTAACTGAATAATCAGGCAAGGAATTAAGGACTTAAATCACCAATTATAAGACTAAACATTGAAGCATAAGATCAGCATTGGGCAGAAACCAGAATTGGCCAGAATAGGGAGATCTTTGATAACTCAGCAACCTGAGGTCAGAAGGGCCTCAACTCTGGGTCGAGTTCCCCTTTGTATGGGTAGAACCTTAGGTTAAAATCTCAGCCAAAGTTAACCATGGGATAGACCTGGACATGGACAGAAGTTGAAAATCCTTCACAGGAATGCCTATCGCTGGACAGAACTGTAAACAAAGGAATTGATCTAAATACCTGAAACCGTAGGGCAGTAATAGACCTTGAATACTTTAGAAGAGCTGAGAGAAATAGCTTGAAGAAGAAGAAGAAGAACACTTGAAAGGAGTCTCTTGGGCTTCACACCGTAAAGAGTCAATTGGATCAAACACCAATTCCATCAGCCTTAATCCAACACAAGACAATTCTTCATGAAGAAGACAATACCAACAGCCATTAATTTTTGTATCAAAATCATTCTGAGCTTTAGGAGCCTCCTCCTCTTTATTTATAATGTTGATGGGGGAGGGAATTACAAAATAGAAGGTTACTTAAAAAGGAAACAAAATATTTTCCTAATACAAATATACCAATAACTAAAAAGGAAACTAATGAAAATGAAATTAACTACTAATGACTTGACTCAATTAATAACTTGACTCCTAAGGAAACAAATATAACTCAAATCAAACCCAACTAAAAAGGAAACTAATGAAAATGAAAACTAACTAGTAATCCCGTATGCATCCTTAGAGCCCCCATTTTAGACCCATAAAAGTGGCCTATTACACTCAAAACACATTGGATCAAAGGCCCAACATGTATGGAACCCAAGCCTAGGCTTATTTCTAATAAAATAAGCCTATTTTGGTGATTAATCTGCATCAACTCTCCCCATTTTGAAAAAATTCGTCCTCGAATTTTGCAGTGATGAGGGGGAAACAACATGTAAGTAGTAACTTTGACCATTCCCAAACAAAATTTTGGTTGTTTGTAAACTTGTGGAATGTAGTCTTCAAGATGTGGAGCTTTTTCTTCGAAGAACCATGATGGCATAACAAACTCTATATGTTCGACCTCTGAATCAATACCAACTATGAGTGTCGTATGCATAGAGTCATCAACATTGTAACCTTCTCATCAAGGATTGGAACAGGCGCTTCCTTCTCATCATGAATCTCAAAGACTTGTTGTGGAGTTCTTTCAATCACTACCTCATCTTCCACGGCTTTAGTCTTGTTTATTATGCTCTCTTCAATGTAGAATCCTTCAGTGGAGTCTTCTTCCATGGTTTCAGCCACCAAGACATTACTAATCACATGAATTCCATAAGTACCATCACCATTGGTATCTTCCTGGTCATAGTCATACCTACCATCGTCATCGTCGTCATCGTTATCGTCCTCCAAGGGGTATGGATAAAGAGCTGACTCATCTTCCCTGTTGGGTTCTTCAATTTCAGCCACTGCATTAACCCTCTGCTTATGTGGGCAAGACTTAGCAATATCCTATCTCTTGGCAATGAAAGTACTGTACTATGTTGTTGCCTGTCATAGGTGTCTTTCCTTTACAACCAGCCCGTAGAGGAAAAGTGGCCTTGGGGGTGCTGAACTACTAGGTTTAGTGGCTGGAAAATTTTTCTTGACCGCCCCAACTTGAAAACCAAACCTTCTACCTGCGTGTGCTATAAGGTCCTCTGCTCATAGGGCTTTGTCAAAGCAATCCCTCACTGAGTACACATCAACAACACCAATTCCCTTGTTGATTTCAGCTCGCAATCCCAGTCAAAACCGAGATAGTAGTTGTCTCTTATTCTCCTTTATGCCTGTGCGTGAATAAAGTGCATCAAATCTGTTCATGTACTCTGTAACAATTATAGTCCCATGACGAAGAGAATTCAGCTGGTCTTGTATACAAGCTCTGAAGTTACGTGGCAAGTATTTGTCAGATAGTTCAAGCTTCATCTCCTCTCAAGTAGTAGGCTCTCTAGCATGGTCTTCTAACTCTTGCTCATAGGTTCTCCACCAATCACGAGCAGCCTCAACTAGCTTAGCATGCGCTAATTTAGTCTTCCATTCCTCAGGTAGGTCATAGTAGTCAAAATAGTCATCCAAAGAAGCTACCCAATCATAGAACAATTGGGGGTCATGTCTACCATCAAACTCATTCAGATCGAGCTTGACCTTCTGTGAATCTCCAGAGCACCTCTGATATATGGGACGTTTAGTCTCAAAGTAACCCCTTAGGTGTTCCTCCAAAGTAGGTTGCACTACAGGAACCCTGTGGTTCTCTCAGATCAGGGTTAGGTCTCCTGTTAGCCAACTGAGCAACTGAATTCATAGGGGCTTCCACTTCAGGTGGTACATGAGTACCATGTGTAGGTTGTTGTTGGGTCTTCATAGCCAACTTTTTCACTAGGAGCTTGTTGTTCAACTCTCATAGCCTATAACATCTCCATAATAGAAGCCATGGACTTTGCATAATCAGTGGGATGGGTATTCTCTACCATGCTCTGATACCACTTAATGTAGACTAGGATAGGGATCCTAACCAAGTCTCAACTGCAGGATTTTTTTATCAGAAGAACAACCAGTACCAGCCAATAAAATATCAGACAAACATCGGTCTCAACAGTTCAGAAATTCTATAACTGAATAATCAGCCAAGGAATTAAGGACTTAAATCACCAATTATAAGACTAAACATTGAAGCATAAGACCAGCAGCCAATCAGCAACATACAGAACAAAGCGATTCAAAATTCTGGGCAGAAACCAGAATTGGCCAGAATAGGGAGATCTTTGATAACTCAACAACCTGAGGTCAGAAGGGCCTCAACTCTAGATCGAGTTCCCCTTTGTATCGGTAGAACCTTAGGTTAAAATCTCAGCCAAAGTTAACAGTGGGATAGGCCTGGACAGAAGTTGAAAATCCTTCACAGGAATGCCTATCGCTGGACATAACTGTAAACAAAGGAATTTATCTAAATACCTGAAATCGTAGGGCAGTAATAGCCTTGAATACTTTAGAAGAGACGAGAGAAATAGCTTTGAAGAAGAACACTTGAAAGGAACCTCTTGGGTTTCACACTGCAAGAGTCAATTGGATCAAACTCCAATTCCATCAGCCTTGATCAAACACAAGACAATTCTTTATGAAGAAGACAATAGCAGCAGCCATTAATTTTTTTATCAAAATAATTCTGAGCTTTAGGAGCCTCCTCCTCTTTATTTATAATGTTGATGGGGGAGAGAATTACAAAATAGAAGGTTCCTTAAAAAGAAAACCAAATATTCTCCTAATACAATATTTACTAAACAATGAAATTAGAAACTAACTGAAATTAGAAACTAGTTGAAAAAGGAAACTAACTACTAATGACTTGACTCAACTAATAACTTGACTTCTAAGGAAACAAATATAGATCAAATCAAACCCAACTATAAAGGAAACTAATGAAAATAGAAACTAACTAGTAATCCCGTATGCATCCTTAGAGCCCCCTTTTTAGACCCATAAAAGTGGTCTATTACATTCAAAACACATGGGATCAAAGGCCCAACATGTATGAAACCCAACCCTAGGCTTATTCCTAATAAAACAAGTCTATTTTGGTGATTAATCTGCATCAATTTTCTTTTAATCCAAGATGAACTTTTTTTAGCAAAATCAATTTTCTAGCAAGTATAGGTGTTATCCTGGTGACAGTGGTGGGCCCTTAATGTTTTCTAGATAACAAAATAAGATTTAAAGAACAACAATAACCACAGGACATAATTAAAATAATCCAAGTTTAGGAAACAAAAGGACATAATAGGGAAGTGACAATGACTCAATAACCAGCCAACCAATGGGGCTTAAAAAGATGGTCAGAGGAAGGTCCTAACAAGAGATTATGTATCTAAAATATTAACACAATCGTGCCAATTGGATCTTTGTTGGTTAAAATGCGAATAAAACGGCCGAACGATTTTTCAGGTCTTAAACACGGATTGCCAAACTAACTTATAATAATCAAATGAACAGAAAAAATTGGATTTGGTTACAAAATCCATTTTAAAAGGGGTTTAATATGCGTTCCCATTTTTTTAAAGTGAAGAAAAAAAAAAAAAGGAATATTAAATAAACTAGCAAATGGGCCTTGGCTGAGACATTCTCCACCGTAAGCTCATAATTTGCAGTGCCCTTCGTTTCCATTTTATAGCCACCTTGTTCCCCTGTCTCCTCCCACTCTTTCGATGTGGGATTAAAGCCCCCCCACTGTTGTGTGCCTTTCCTCTATGAAACCACACATGCAATCTATGAGCCTCAAGAAAGTCTAGAATCCAGTTTTATGACAAGTTGAGTTGTAGAGATCGTCCCTAGTCCTAATCAATTTCCCATTGAAGCATTCACCTTCACCGCCTTAACAACTAAAGCAAAAAGACCAGAATCGAGCAACTCGTGTGGCTCCTGACTGTCCTTGTTTTTGAGATAATGGAGAAACAGCTCAGTGTCCACTGTCCACTGGACATAATTGATAGCCGAAAGGAAGGATGGTTTGCCACTGCTGTCAATTTTCTTTGTGTTGAACACATTCTCTATGATTCATCATCAAGGCGAACCATGATTTTATTTATTGTGCGGCTGTCAATACACACTCTCCATGATCCATCTTTCTTCGGAGTCAATAAGGCTGATACGGCTCAAGGACTCATGCTCTCAACAATAACGCTTTTTCATAGAAGGTCATCCACTTGTCTCTTTCACTGGCATGCTTGGTTGGCTGAGACGCTTAGTGGGCAGGTTTGGAAGCACATACTTGGGCACTATGTTAATGGCATGTTGTATCTCTCATTGGTGGCAACTCATTGGGTAAATCTTCAGACATTAAGTCTGAAAATTCGAGAGAAGTTCCCGTATAAGTTTGGTAAAAGTCGTCTCTTTCACTGGCACAATTTCCTTGTCACAAGTGCCAAAATCAGCCCCGTTTCTTCGCTTGTTGTGAGGAACTCCCAATGCGGCAAGGCTAAAAGTTACTTTTCTGACGGCTGTTCCTTGCTTGTACTAGCACCATCTCTCTGTATCTTCACTTGAGGAAATCTGTGGTGGTTTGGCTACAAACTTTAGTATCTGCTACCTTTTGGCTTGTGCGGCTTTAAGCTTTGGCTTCGGTACATCGAGTGGATTCCGCATGAGGGGCTTTCCCTTGAAGTTAAATAAACATCGATTCTTGGTGCTTCTTACAAAGACTTTGTTGTGTACATCCATGGCCGTCCAAGTATACACATCCATGGCCGTCCAAGTAATCTTCTATCAAAACCATAGGGATGACGTCACACCACACATCCTCATAATCTGAAATTAAATGGCATAGAAGAATGTTGATAAACCTCCAAAGTATTATTATTGAGCAAGGATACCTTGCAAGGTTGGGGATGTGGCTCAAGCTTAAGCTGTCCATTGATGACAAATGCTTGAGAAGCCACATTCACACAACTCCCGCTGTCTACTATTACTTGTGCCATAAAGGTTCCACTTGCCATTAATGTGTAGAAAATACAATGGTGTTGCTAATCTCCCCCTTTTGCTTCTGCCACCAGAATTTTTGTATCATTTACTTCATAGATATTGTCGCCGTAATCATCGTCTAATTCATTGTCCAACTCATCGCCCTCAAGGGTGGCATTAACAGCCCAATCATCGTCCATCTGGGGCTCACAAGCCACAAATAAGCATCTTCGGGTTGGATTCGATGGCTGTAGAAACTGAATTTGCCTTTCTGTGTTGCAAACAGAATTAATGTCCAATTCCGTTGCAATGATAGCATCTAGTCCCAGTTCTTTCCCTATCAACAATAGGGGCCTTACCCTTATCCTCTGTAGCTTACAGAGCTCGGGATAGGGGTTCCACTTGGTCACTTAGGGATAAATGATTTTCTTCCATCTTCAGATTAATTATTGAATCCTTGTGGGGCTGCCTTAAGTAGGTCTTCAGCATCCATATCCTTCTCCAAGCAGTCATTTAAGTTATGAATTTCAACTACACCCATTTTATCTCTAATGTTAGTCCTCAATCCCAATTTGAAGCGGGACAGGAGCTGGTCATTGTCCCATCAACACCTGTATGGGAAAGTAGATCATTGAATTTATCCATGTATTCTTCAACAGTCATTGTACCTTGACATATGGTGTTGAGCTGATTGTGAAAGAAATCTACGGTAGGAAGGAAGCAAGTACTTCTCTTTGAGAATCTCCATCTCCTCCCAAGTGGTTGGTTCAATTAGACAGCGGGTCAATCTTCCCTCGTGCATTTTGGCTCCTCTGAGCTTTGTACTGGCCAGCTGCATCTTTCATTCTTCAGTCAAGGTAAGCTACTTATGCGTTCAACTAGACATGAAAATCAGTGGGATCATGCTTCCCGTTATATTCTTTAAGTTCCTTTTTCACCTTGTGATTGTCATCTTGCTGTGGGGTGTTGCCGTCATAATCATCTTCTTCATCATCAAAATGGTCATTGCGGACTACTTGTCGGGCTGGCTGAAGAGTTGGTCTAGGTGCACTATTCACTCTGGGCTGCTACCTTTTAGATTGATCAGTGAAATTCTCTTAACTCATGCTCCATATTTGCCATCTTCTCTATCAACTGTTGCACAGCTATGACAAGAGCATCAATAGTACTCAATGGAGCTAGGTGGTTGGATCCATCCTCCGCCATAGCTCCGATACCAATTAATGTCAAGCTGATTACAGATGTAATCAACCCCAATAGTTAATGATAATAGGCTCCAAATAATAGTTAAGAAGTAGATTCAGGTCTAAAAAGGAAACTATAAATAAAATAAAACCTGAAATCTGGTCAAAAGAAGATAACTTAGAAATCACAGCCATGGCCTCAGTTGAGGCTGAAATTAGGATCGAATGAAGGTCTTAGGATGTCCACTAAAACCCCAAAATCGCTGATGGATCTGATTGTGGAATAATGAGATATGATGTTTCTTGAATCTAGGGCAGAATTAGGTCACAAACTGGAGAATACTGATAACTCTCAGTTCAGACCTTGGCTGGACCTGAACTCCTGGTTGAGTGCCCCTTTTGGGATCAAAATATTGACGGAATCTGATTAAGGGTTGAAGAGATTTGGTGGTTCAAATCCTCCCCAGAAAATCCTTCAAAACAGAGTTCGATAGGTCTTTCCTTGTGTCTTAGGTCTTCAAACAGCAACTGGAAATGATGTCTCAATGAATTGCTCCAAATAGATCTCAGACAACAGATTTAACACTCAGGAAAATAATGAAGAACAGAGAAAAGAAAAGAGAGAACAAGAGGAAATCGATGGAATAGGTGTGGGTGGGATAGGCTCTCTCAGCCTTGGGCCTCTCATCCATAGCTATCTGTTGAAACTGGTATTTCTCAGACAAATTGGCAAGCAAGAGCTTCTCATGTTCATTCATTCAACTGTAGAGAGAGTACAATTCGATGGCCAATTTATAATTGTGCCTCATGTCTCCAAATAGGAAATTTACAAAAATGAAACTACAAGGAAAGGAAACTTTGTCTTCCTTGGCCAAGAAGAAAGAAAAAAAGAAACTTATGGACAAATAGCTGATACTAAATACTTGTTCACTAATAAAAACACATAAAAAAGGAAACAAAAGAGACTTCTAGAAGGCTGCACTAGATCCACACCCTTGCTTTCTGTCTAAGTCTCACAAAGAGACAAAAATTCTGTTCAAAACTGAATCAATAGGGAGATCTTCTGTTATTCTAGAAGCTGGTCTTTGCTCGCTCGATTGGCTAGGCTGGCTGGACCAAACTGGAACCTGACTAGTTCTGGTTCTGGGTCTTCTTTTCCCTGCGATACTAGAGTCTAGTGAAGGGATCTACATCACTCTAATAATAGATCAGTTTAATCTCCGTGTGCTTGTGACACCCCTGTTTTCCATCCAATTTTCTGGTTGCATTCTTCTTCAATTATCTTGTCTCAAGTAAATATGTGAATATAATTAAAGACATGTATGAGAATGTGGTGACTAGTGTCAGAACTGTGGGAGGTCATAGTAGTGAATTCCTAATTACAATTGTGTCACATCAGGGATCAACTTTAAGCCCTTATCTATTTGCACTTATAATGGATGATTTAACCAAGCATATACAAGATGAGGTCCCGTGGTGTATGCTATTTTCTGATGATATTGTTTTGGTGGATGAGACAGTAACAGGGATTAACGATAAGATTGAGTGTAAAACGAAGACAGAGTATATGATGGTAGCTTCAGTTAATCCGGGGCCGTATAACGGAGGGGTGAAACTTGAGGAGTGAGATATACTTTAATGTGATTGTTTTAGATACCTGGGGTGGGATGTTGGATAGTCAAGAAGAGTAACATAGATAATGAAGATGGAGAGGTGCCTCTAGAGTGTTGTGTGACCGAGGCATCCCTGTAAATCTTAAGGGAAAATCCTACAAGACTATCGTACGACCGAATATAATATATGGGGTGGGATGTTGGATAGTCAAGAAGAGTAACATAGATAAGCTGGGTGTAGTAGAGATGAAGATGTTGAGATGGGTGTGTGGCAAGATAGGAGAGATAGAGTAAGGATTGACTATATTAGAGCTAATCTAGGAGTTGCCTTGATCCAGGATAAGCTCTATGAAAATCGTTTGAGGTCGTTTGGCCATGTTCAATTGAGACCCATGGATGCACCAGTAAGGAAGAATGCACCAGTAAGGAAGAGTGATTAAATCCAAATAGATCTATGTAGAGGGAAAAGAACTAGGGGTAGGCCTAAAATGACTATAGGAGAGATATTAAAGGAAGATATGCAAAGTTTAGGTCTTGACCCTAGTATAACTTCAAATAGATCTATGTAGAGGGAAAAGATCCGTGTTTCCGACCCCTTTTAGGTGGGACGTTTTTGTGGTGGTGCTATTTTACTTTCTTTTTACTACTTTTACTTTTTTCACTCTTGTGGATCTATGTAGCTGACCCCATTTAGTTGGGATAAGGCTGAGGTGTTGTTTTGTTGTTGCTGTTCTTGTTGTTGTTGTTGCTGTTGTATTCTTCTTCAATCTCTCTCTCAGGCTACTAATCAGATTTGACTTAAATTTGGCATACTAGTTTCTTTTTATTCGATCTATTTAATTCTAGTTCTGCTACTCTGTTCTCCTAGTCGCTTTAGGAGTTGTCTGCAGGCCATACATTTTTCTCTGTTTTCTATGGCTTTCTTCAGACATATTCTACTAGTAGCGCGGAGCACTTGACCAGTGAAGGATCAACAACAATTAGGATCTACAAACAACCCCCAAAACACAACAACTGGTACTGATATTGGTATAACAATAATGCCCGAATCATAGCAGATACTCAACAAAATAGCCAATTGGCTAGGCCAGAATAGGGTTTAAAAGTCAGCAAACAAGTAGTGAAAAAAACATCAATGTTGAGACAGTATTTAGGTTCTAAACAACTGTCAAACCAAGTCCTAATTATCTGAGAGATACTCTCAATAACAAACTGAGAACTTGGACAGGATAATAATTACCTGAGAACTCCCAAAATAGGTCAAATAAGAGATCCTGAAGAACTCCCAAAATAGGACTCAGATAAGCCCTAATTTCTGGTCAAGTGTGTCTTATGAAGACCTTAATAAACCCTCAAAATCTAGCCCTGAATTGATTGCTGAAATTCCAGACCTGACAAATCTTGAATTAGGTTAGATTTGGGATGATTTCCAAGAACATGGATGGGTTGGCCTCTGATGTGTCCTAACTGTGGATCGAGTGGACTTCAGGAGGCTCTGGTTAGTCTCCAAAATATAAGCATTAATGGTCCAAGGGTCTGGACGTTATGGCAACACAACTGCTGCCCAAAAAAAAACCCAGAACAGGGAACCAAAAGCTTTTACTTGTGCTTCAGAGCTCAGCAACAGATGATTGAACCTCCGATCTCTGGGACTAACTCACAGAAAATAAAGGGATAGAAGGGGGAGAAGAAAGGAATCAATAGAAAGAAGGGGGATAGGGGTAATGGCTCTCACCTGTATTTAGACTCTCTCAGGACAATGAGGGAATGTACAAAGCAGTCTTTTATTCATCATAAATCATGTTGGACTCCCTGGAGTCAATTACATTATATAGGCAAGGGTGCTTGCCTTAAACAAGGAAAGAAATAAAATAATAGACATAACGAAAAAGGAAAAAAAGACTTTTGGTAACTCCTAAATCTGGAAACTAACTCTTGTCCCTGGACTAGGTAAAGACAAGTTACAAAAAAGGAAACTTGAACTCGCAAACAATTCACAAGATCTTCTAAAAATCTCCAATCGGTTCTCCTTGTGTAGCTTGCTTTCCAAGGAAGGCATCAAAATTGTATGAGAAAATAAAAACTAACTCTTGTCCCTGGACTAGGTAAAGACAAGTTACAAAAAAGGAAACTTGAACTCGCAAACAATTCACAAGATCTTCTAAAAATCTCCAATCGGTTCTCCTTGTGTAGCTTGCTTTCCAAGGAAGGCATCAAAATTGTATGAGAAAATAAAAACTAACTCTTGTCCCTGGACTAGGTAAAGACAAGTTACAAAAAAGGAAACTTGAACTCGCAAACAATTCACAAGATCTTCTAAAAATCTCCAATCGGTTCTCCTTGTATAGCTTGCTTTCCAAGGAAGGCATCAAAATTGTATGAGAAAATAAAAACTTTTGAACTAGAAACTAATATATAATATCTTTTAGGATTTTATTTGTGAGATACACACACATGGACTGATCATATCCAGACAGAGATGAACCAGATCCAATTTGGAATCAAAGTTATTGATTTGGGTTCACAGCTATTAGTATCTTTTAGGATTTTATTTTATTTGGGAAATATTTGTGATCTTTTATTTTGGGTGGCTATATTAGACAAGTAGAATTTTTCAATTTTAGTTTTGTTGTCCTTCTATTTTATTAGTCTAAGATTTAGGAAGCAATTAGAAGTCTCAATTTTTTTAGCTATAATTAGGTAAGTTTTAATTTCAGTTTAGTAGAAAAAGGCGTGTAACCCAATTTCTTAGATAGATTTGGAGAGTGTATTGAATTGAATGTTTTGGTGCCGGGTATGGTGCAAGACTAGGTCGTGTGACCTCTTAGGGATTTCTTTCCTTTCCCTACCGGCCCTCCATCAAGTAGTATCAGAGCCAAAGGATCCCATCCTTCCCATTCACTTCCTCAGTTTCTCTTTTTCTTTCTCTTTCTCCTTCCCATTCTATTTTTGTTATTTGTCAAGAACTACCCATTGAAAATTTTCCCTCAGTTGAAACCTCATCCGTGTCCTCCAATCCTCCCTTCAATTTCCCACTAAAACCCTACCAGAACCTTTTCGTTTCCCAAGAAATCATACCCATTGAAAATTTTCCCTCAGTTGAAACCTCATCCGTGTCCTAGGGTTTTGTCAACCCGAAAAAAGGGTGAAGAAAAAAAAAAAAAAAAAAAAAAAGAAAGAATGAAGAAGAAGAAGAAATCATACCTGTTTCAGCAGCTCCTGCCGCAACTCGACTTCCCGGAGAGGTCGCCTCTCTCCCTCTCATCATTGGTTCCCTTAGAGGTCATGAGGAGTATTCCTGCCTTGCATAGAGAGCTCCGCTTGTCATCGAAGCCCCTGGAACCATCGCTGCTCCTTGCCATTGCCAGCAAGAGACTACTTGCCTCTTTTCATGTCGGTTATGGTACCCCTCCCAAAGAATCCTTTTTTCCTTTGACTTCTTTTCTGACTTGCCAGAATTGCCCCTCCCTTTCCATTTTATCCGCCGTTGTCCTATTATTTTTCCTACATTCACATATACCCTTGCCCATACATGATATGTGGTTGCTTTATAATTGGATTTCAACTATTTACATTACTGTGACGCACTTTGAAACTTCCATATATTTACTGTTTTGCCATTAAACCTTTACTTTAAGTGTTCTCCCTCCATAGTGGGCCTAAAGTACTCCCGATTACAAATTTGGACATGGAATCTTTTGTGTTCATGTTCAGAGTTCACTTGCCCAATGGAAAGTTTGCTAATTTGTTGACTGATGAGAGACTATATGACAATTTCATCTCAAGACCTATAGTGGATATATTGTCAAAGACCAATCAAATTATTTTTGAGTCAGAGGATGATGTATTCATTGAATTCTTTTGTTTCTCATTATTATGATGGTGTTTTTTTGTGAAATTTTTTACTCATCTCAACAAATCATTAAATTGGGTTGAGGTTGGTTGGAACAACGAGACGACATCCTTGATTGTGACAGTAATGTGTGCACCCTCTAAGCTTACCACATGTGTAAAAAATTTACTCTTAATGGATTGGTTGAGTCAAAGAAGGTGGTACCAACAGTGCACCCATAGGATGAATCGAATGAGTTAATACAAGAGAAAGACTGTCCAGTTGTGGAACTAGTATAGGCACTGGAAATTGAGAAAATCGTGGATCAAGTAATGAAGGACATCAGTACAGAGCCACTGATTCCCCATCATGAGTTTGTGCTTCCCTATGATTTTCCGGACTTGAGTGCACCTTCAAAACTTCATATGTTGGATTTTTTTCGCATTGCGAACAAGGAGAAATTCACCCCCCGCTCGTGAGCTTTTATTGTTGCCCTTCTATAAAACTTGCGGACGAGTTTTTCTCAACATTGGGGAGTTGATGCAGATGCACACACATGGACCGATCCAAACCCATCTGGGTATCCAAGTACAGATGAACCGGATCCAATTTGGAATCAAAGTTACCGATTTGGGTTCAAAGCTATTAGGATCTTTTAGGATTTTATTTTATTTGGGGAATATTTATAATCTTTTATTTTGGGTTGCTATTAGACAAGTAGAATTTTCCAATTTTAGTTTTATTGTCCTTCTATTTTATTAGCCTAAGATTTAAGAAGTAATTAGAAGTCTCTATTTCAGGTCTAGCTGTTAATTAGGTGAGTTTTAATTTTAGTTTAGTAAAAAAAAGGCATGTAACCCAATTTCTTAGACAAATTTGGAGAATGAATTGAATTGAATGTTTTGGTGCCGGGTATGGTGCACAAGACTAGGTCATGTGACCTCCCCCCCCCCCCCTGTGCGATTTCTCTTCTTCCCCTACATGACTTCTCTCAGGGATTTCTTCCCTTTCCCTACTTAGCATTTAGCAGCATTCCACCAAGCCAGCTGTCGATATTGGACCCCACAGCATTATTCATGTGAACAGTACTGCATGAACAGTGTTTTCTTCATATTCTTCTTCATGCTTTGATCTACATCAATCTCTCTGCTTCAAACTATCAATTTTCTCCCTAAACGGTTCTCTATTTCTCAGTTTTTGTGATCCTGGTTATGCTAGTCACTAACTCTGTGTTTGGTACCTAAGAGAAGAAAAGAAAAGAAAAGAAAAAAGTACAATGGTTTAAAATTTTCTCTTTGTGCTTGGTATGTCCTCATCCAAGAGAAGATTCAGTTTTTGAATTTCAAAATTCCCCTTGGGAATTGTGAAGTATAGCTTTGCTCAAAAAAAAAAAAAAAAATCTTGCCAAAAATACAAGAAAACATGAGAAAATATAAAAAACTTTTCTTTTCTTCTCTTTTAATGGTAACCAAACATACATAACTTTTTTTTTTTTCTCACCATTTCATTTCTTTTCTTTTCTTCTCTTGGCTACCAAACATAGCCTAATAGTTCTTCTAGTTGGGACTGGGTTATTGCTTTACCTTGGAGTTGTTTCATCCTCAATGTGGACTTCCTACAGCTGCGAGCATGAAATTTCAGTGCTTATCCTGCTTTAATTGGTAGTTTTGTTGCCTAAAATGATATAAGTTGACCTGTATGATTTTTTTTCTGCCTTGATGCAGTTGGTTGTGTGGTGGAGCTACTGGCCGGGATCACACATGGTCAACTATTACTGGTCACAGTTGTGGGCGGTACAAAGAAGACCATGAGAAGAAAGCTGAGCGTGCTAAACGAGATTTATATCGATACATGCACTATCACAACCGATATAAAGCTCACACTGATTCTTTTAACCTTGAAACCAAGCTCAAGGAAACTATCGAGGCTAAGATCACAATTTTGGAAAGCAGGGAATCAACTCTGAAAGATTTCACTTGGCTAACAAATGGACTGAACAGACTCTTTAGATCAAGACGGGTGCTTTCATATTCATATCCATTTGCATTTTACATGTTTGGGGATGACCTCTTCCATGGTGAGATGTCAAAGGAGGAAAGGGAATTGAAACAGAACTTATTTGAGGACCAACAACAGCAGCTTGAAGGAAATGTGGAGAAGCTATCTAAGTTCATAGAGGAACCCATTGATGAGTATGCTGAGGAAAAAGTCATGGAGATAAGGATGCAAGTCATCAATCTCTCTGTCATCATTGATAAACTCTGTAAGAAAATGTGAGTGTTGAGAAGGCATCAGAACTTTCTCAGTGGATTTTTCATTCATGAAATTCAGTTGGTCACGCTGAGCACATTAGCAGGTATGAATGCATTGAGAATGATTTATTGGGCTCCCTCCAGTCAACAATCCATAATATAGCTCCTTACCAGTCAAAGGGTGTTGAGAAGGCATCAGAACTTTCTCCTTATCGGAGTTCCAAAGCAGATGATAGTGATACCTTTCTGCGATCAGATTCCAGCATGCAAGGTACAGCTATTCAGACTTCTTTGAAAAACCTAATTACTGCTCTTCTTAACCTTGATATGACTTTTTAATTAATTCACCACGATTAGTTTTTGAAAGACAAGTTGGAAGCAAACCAACAGGTTTTTCAAAAGCTACTGACACATGCAATATATAGGTGGAACAACAGAACCTGGTTGGCCTTCCTCTAGCTCACCAAATTTAAATGGAAGTGGATGCTCTTCTCGGAAACGTGCTAGAAAATCTCTTGGAGATGGCCTCCTTGATCTCAACTTGCCTGCTGAGGTGATTGACAAGAGCTGATTTAGTTACAGCCTGTTCCTGCATACTCCCAAGTGTACAGCCCTAACATGAAAGAATACACCACATTGCTCTCCGATCCAGTGCCAAGGCATTTGTGGGAATCCCCTGTTCCCTTTTTTGTCTTAATCCATCCTGTTCACTGATCCACCCCATAATATGTGATTAAAGCCTTCCTTTTGTTTTCTATTTAATCATTATTCTGTACATGCCTTCACAGTTCAGGCACATGTGCATAACTGTTATATATATCCTAATATCCTCTGCCAAAGGCTTGAATTAATATACTAAGCAGCTCTTTTAGACAGTCCATGAATTTTGGCATACTCTTGTTATTCTCCAATCTCAGCCCAATCAATATGTTGATGAACGTCAGGCAGCCACCACAAATATTAAAGCCACTTTCCATATTCTGGCAGTTAAATCTTTCTTTATAGTTCTCATCTAGAGCATGTTAAATAGTTCAGACAGACCAAATTGAGCTAGTTTCATTCTTTGCGAGTTCTTTTTCATTTGTGATTAGTTCTTTCTTTCTGAGGTTGTTAGAAGTTGAATATTTTTGTGCTGGGAAAGATTATCATTTCATTTTTCATTAACTGTTTTCATGGGAGATCTGAGAATTCCTGCATTTGGTTCTGTGGTAAATGAGAGAAAGGAAATGACATGAAGACTATATAAAATGGGATCGGAAAGGAACCAAAGAGAATCTGATTTGACTGTGATTTTGCCTCTTCTGATTTCAGTGAAAAATGTATGGTCTTTGAAAGAAAAAGAAGATAGTGGAAAATAACTATGCTTTCACATCATCGTCACAAGGGTTAAGGCAATGCATTCTGGGCATGATAGTTCTCTTTCTTTTTTTTTTTTTTCCTATCAAACCATCAAGGTAATAGCTATGAATAGTCGTCTACTCTTGGGCTAAGTGTTAAACAATAAGAACAATAAGATTGGTATCTCTTTTTTCTGAAAAAAAAAAAAAAAAAAAAAAGAAGGTGCTACATGGGAGTGATCATAGGCCTCAGGACAGGTCTTTGTACGGTAAGCGGTGCTTTCGTAGGACCAATGGACGATAGTGGGCATGCCATGACTGGAACCCACAATCAACTGACTCGAGCGGTATATATTGGTATATTTGAATACACACTTGGTGGGTAAGTCTAATTACAATCTTAGGGTATTTCTATTATTTTAGTGGAGTTGGTTGGTTATGTGGCACTAGTCACTTGTAGGGGCGATGTAGTGGCTATGTATATGCTTGTCGTGTGGTAAACTGATTGGCGTTTAAACTTTGTGGGCAACATGTAATTTTTATTTTGCATATTATAGCAAAAGGTTTTGGATGTAAAGTAAAGTGAAATTTAATAACCAAATATTTTTCCTGCATTTTCATGTAATTTTTATTTTGCATATTATAGCAAAAGGTTTTGGATGTAAAATAAAGTGAAATTTAATAACCAAATATGGAATAATTGAACTTAATGATATAGTCATATAGGGAAATGATACAAACTTTTCTTGTTTAAGTATAAAAATTTCACTTTTTTTCCCTTTAATTCCTCTTGCAACCAATTGCAACCAACTGAGCCCTTGTTTGTTGTCTAATTTGCGTTAACTAATTGGGCCTAATTTCTTAGCCATGTGAACTCATTTGGTCAATCCAACTTTTGCATACCTAATGAAATCCCTTGGATTGTCTACAGTATCAAATGTGGCTCGCCTGATTTCCCTTTGTATTTTCAGCCATCAAAGTAGTGGAACGTTGATATAGTAATTCATGCCGTAGAAAATGAATGATGTGAATTGACCATTTCTCAAAATTTGAAGATAAATTCAATCATGTGGCTCATCCTGCATGTATTTTTTGATACCTAGGGTGTCCGGATCTTTGACCTGACTAGTCCCTGAGGTTACTGTGATATCGCTTACATAGAATCGGGTCAGTCCAAGATGGAAACTCTCGTGTGGTAACCCCAAGAAGTTAGGTGCAACGACGAAGATTTGATCACAGGACCTCGTTTCTTGAGGTGGAGTATCATGTCCCCTCCAAGCTAACTGTGCTAATTCCTTGAGGTTCATTCTGCATGTATTGAACTCCTAAATCTTAGTCGAAATTCAAATTTTTTTGTGTGACATAAGATTTTTTTTTTATGGTTGATATTTAACATTATAGTCAAGGACAACTTGGATAACAGATCCATAGAATTTGGACACTCACTATGCTTCCAAGTACCATAGCTAAGCTTATCTTGACAAAGGAAAACCTAACCCATAAACGAAAGCATTGGATAGAGGAGGCCTTTTTCCTTTACCTGTAGTTAGAGGTCCTTTAACGGAGGGATTTGGGTGCTTTGCAAAGGGTATTATATATATGAAGCACAACATTTATGACCTTTGATTGTTGTATTTTCTCTTTAGATCCGAAAACTTTATCCTTGAACAAAATTGTAAAAGTATATATTTAACATCTATTTTTTCAACTGATACTTTTTATAATTAATAAAATCTCTCTAAAATGGCCTCTTGTAAACCAATGTCCCCCCAAAACCCTAACTCTCCTTAGGTGTCTCTCCGTCCCTGGTGGTGTGAATTTCTCCGCCCTTGTGGCGTGCTTTTCTCCATCCTTGTGATGTGTTTCTCTCCGTCCTAGTGGTGTGCACCTAGATCTTCTTCACCTTCTTTTCCTGTGAGTGAGTTTTCTTCGCCCCCTCTACCATGAACTTTACTGGTTGTCTTGGCTGTGACAATGATGACGCCGACGATGACGATGATGACCTTATGCCCTTGCCTATAGCAATGGGTGAGAGAAGGAAGCCGAGGTGGTGCTTATTTTGCCCACATCTGAGGTTCAGACCTGCAATGTTCTCCTTGCAATATCATGCTCCAAGATCTTTGCTCTTCTCAGGAATTTCTCTGCTAAAGCTCTCGCCTCCGCTTGTTTTCTTTTCAACGGGTTTGCCACATTCTAAATGAATTTGCTTTTACCAAAATGAATTCACTTATTCTCTTTTCAACCTCTTTGGCGTGGCCATGGATGAACTCTAGACCTTGAAGACCTGACTCTATCCCATAGGAAGCAATAACGCTGCTTACACCGCCGCCTATGCAAAGCTCAATTCCTTCCTTTTTAAAGGAAATATTCTCCATGCACAACCAGGGCTCAGCGAAGCCGCTGCTTCCTCATCCGAATCATTGGGCCCCACTCCACATACCCTGCCAAGGTGATAGTGGTGCTTGACAAAATAGGAACAATGTACAGAACCTCGACCGTTGTTTGGGCGATTTCCGTGTCGGGCCTTGAAGTAGAGATTTCATCATCGCCAAAACCCGGAGGTCTAGTTATTTTCGTTCACCGGAGTGGGTATACGGTGCATGGAGAAAATGATGCGACGGCGAACGACATGTCTTTGACCAAGATTCTGATGGTTTGGGTTGATCCGTGCGGCTGTGTTGTCTTGTCGGCCACCTCCTTACTTTAACTAATTGGGTTTGGGTTTTTTTAACAGTTTAGTTGGTTGGCATGCGGCAGGATTCGGGTCCTTTGGTATCCTCAAACACTTTTGGGCCACGTTATTTGGATATTCATTGGGTTGCATACATATCATGACATTCTGCGTTTAACATGCGTTGAGTCACATGCATACTATGATATTCTATGTCTGACATGTATTGCTCTTTTGTCTATTATAGTTCTATCTCTCTGTGTGAAGAGAAATTTATACATATTAATGACAGTTGTGTCTACAACTGTATGTCTAGGAAAATTATTGGCTTGACCTATCTCTTATCTTGGAAGGCTCCGTTAATGACATATACAATAGGTTTGCATATTCTACTTCTTGGTTTCTTGTTATGAGCTCTGAAACCTTATGAAATTCATGTCTTTCATCTATGCTTTTACCAAAAAAAAAAAATATATATATATATATAGAGAAAATGTTGGGTATGCCGTCAATATCAAGTATATTAGCACTCATTGTGTCTATCTCTCTCTTTCTTTTTTCTGAAATGACCCTCATATCTTTCCTGAATGATATTCCATCATGTGTTCCTATTGGTGTTATTCACTAGCATACTTGATATCGGCGGTATACCTATCCTTCTCCCATATATATATTACCAAAAATATCTATTCTTTGGACAGGCAAACCCAAACCCCCCCCCAACCCCACCTCCACCCCCACCCCACCCCAAAAAAAAAAAAATCTTTTCTCAGGCACATGGAGGGCTCAAGTCGATAAACCCATGTTGCATAGGTTGTTGACCCCATCGGCATGCGACACAACAATATTTGAATCCCAATTCAATTGTGGGGCCCATAATTCTGAAAACTTAAACCTTGTATGTCAAAAAAACCAGCTAAAGTTGAAACTTTTAGCCCTTTTTCGAAAGTTATATATCTTGTTGGAATTGCTCCAGGGTTGAAAGTTGCTATGTGAACATGTCCAAGAAATTATAGAACCAACTGCGTTGCTACATGGTAGATACACAACCATCACGGAAAGCCGCCCCATCCACATGGCCATGTAATGGAGCACAAGTGGAAATGTTCAGCTGATGTGGCTGACTGCATAATAGCATTTGTTGGGGCTCAAGTCTAATGGTTGCATACCGTCATCCAACCACAGGCTTTTTTTTTTTTTTTTTTTTTCAGGTTCAAATCTCAACCGTACCAATCAGTATCCAGTTATGATTTCAACCGATTAATTACGGTTTAGTTAATAGGTCAGACCGTCAGACCCCTTTTTTTTTTTTTTAAATTACAATTGAGGTTTTTCAAATTTAGAGTATCCATGCCAAAAGTTACCTAACGTTTAAAAATTATGTTGGGAGTATCCAAGCACAAACGTTGAGGTGGACATTAGGCGAGTTGGCCAGGCTGTGGTGATGGCCAAAGAGCATTACAATGTCTAGGAGGGCCATCCGGCTTAAACTTGACCTAACATTACCCAGCCTTGTACCAACCTAACCAAGATTATTTAAAATCCATGGCTTTTCTCAGTTCGGCTTGGACTTAGGTTGGGTTTTTATCTTCCGCTTTTGATACAATTGCATAGTTTTAAAACCAGATTTGCAGAAATGAAAACCTAAAATAATGCACAAATAAATGTAAATCACAAACAAACAATCACAAAATGCAGCGATTTATGTTGCCATGAAAATTGTATGTAGTGGCTGCACCTGTGTAGTGAGCATCAGGTGATTGGGAGCCCTTGGGATGCGTGCCCAGATGCTCTCAACTGTCCGATGTTCACCGCACTTCATCGCTCACTGCAGAGGATATGGACTCTTTATGTTGTTTGACAAATTTCCTTATGTTCATGGTGAAATGAGATATACTTCACCATCATTGGATAAGAGGGTTACAAGCTTACAGCCATTGGTCCTCACTCACTCAGATTACAGAGAATACCTCATTACAATTCATGACAAATATATATAGGTACTATTTTACCAAAATTCCTATATAACCCTAAAAAAAATTCCCCAGAAGCTACTCTGTCATGGACTGCCAATTCGTCAAGACATATCAAAATAACATGCAAGGTGAGCCAATTCTTCTCCGCCCTCGGGCTTTTAATGGCTCTTTAGAATCAGCCTACAAACTCATGCGAAGGATGCTTTTGCTTCTCTTATTTATGATCTGCATTAATCATCAAACAAAATGTACTTTTGCTAAAAGAAAAAAAAAACTACTTTCAATTGAATCCAAAAACTCTTATTCTGCTTTGAATTGAATAAATAACACTTGTTTTTTAATGTAATTTTAGGAGTGTGTGAGCAGAGTGCTATTCTGGGGGAAGCTCACATATTACCCCCAAGGCAGAACTACAACTTGACAATCTAATCTCATGGTCCTTTGAAGGGAAAGAACCGTTCCATAAATAACCTAAAATACATAAAGCTTTCCCATATAATTTGCAGCTTAATATATGATCATGTGATGGTATAGTACTGAATTTTATGTTGTCTTTGAATAGCGAGACCTCCAATATGCTCCTGGGTTGAACCATCCATAAGCTTTCAGTATAAGCGACCCCGACAGTTGGGAGCACCACAATGGCAAGGTCGACCTTCTCCAGGTAGTAGCTTGTAGCGATAGTCATAAGCTAGTTCTTCTCCTACTGCAATCTGCCCATAAGAGACACTGGGGTCAGCATATAAAAAGTTGACCAAAAGAAAGTATAGGCTTCTGAGGGATACATCATCAAATTTCACATTAGTAACATTGCCCTTTGTCAGGTAAAAAAAGTTGTCCTATACAGTTGGACATGGACAATGAACCACTAACATTGGAAAATCCTCTTTCTGTGCAGCACACATGGATCTCCCAGGTTAGGTGGTCTTGACCAACTCAAATCATTACAGTGTGGGGAGCATGGGACCTTTCATTAGCCATGCCCCAAACCTAAAGCAGAATTTGTTCCTACAGATTATGCTCTGGAATACATGAATTCACAATGGTAGTTCAGTCTTGTCAAGTCACGTATACAAATTTCAGAAAGAAAATGCATCCATATTTCAAAAGGTAAAAAAGAACAGAGTTCATACATCACGACTTGCATAAAGACCAATATGTGCAAGCTGGCAATCCATGCTCTCCACTAGCACTTGGTAATTCACAAGGTTTGGCGAGCAACTACAACCAACATTCATTACACAGTAGATTAAAAAACTGTCAATATATCAAAGGCAGAAGTAGAAAGCATGTATGTAACGTGTCAGCTGGGGAAAAAAAATCTCCGGACAGGATTTGTGCACATAATGAACACCCAATATGATTCCACGATACTATATCATATCTTTTGAAAATGACACTTCCATGAGCAAGTTCCACATAGATGGACTACACCCCAAAACCTGATATCAAAAACATCTAATTCAGCCATTCAAGAGCAGAAACTCAAGAAAACTAAAATAACTGATTAGGAATCTTGGTTGTCCCAATATGTACCAACTCAGAATGTTAACTGGACAACTGTATGAATGTTCCAAACTGATTTGAAGGTAGACAATGCAGAAAGGAATAGATGGTGTGAGCAGGTTGGCAAGAAAGCATATTTACATTCAGCAGGGCAGCTTTAGCCAGTAGCTCATCACTTACCTGTGGTTGATGAACCGTGAAACATTCCCATATTTGGTAGCGTCAATCACGTAAGGGACAGCACCGTCAGTCAGTCCATTTAGGTCATTGATATGAGTATCAATGTCATACAAATAGCTGCAGCCTTCAGTGTCGTACCTGAGATTAAACAGGTTAGGTCAAAGATAAAGCAGTAGAAGTATTCGTTGGACAGCAGAATTCAACTGTGGCAAAGCATCTGAAACCTCTCGCCTCTCCTGTTTGCCTCTTGATCATTTAAAACCTCCCCAATGTACTCACACACAAATGTCCCCCACGAAATTGCTTCAGCCGCTCTTACAGCCCAACCCTGTGAATTAGCAGAAGAAATGAATCTAGGATTCATGAAAAGGCCAACAAAAAGTCATCAATTGTTACCTTGTTTTTTGTCTTGAAGACCTCCAATTTCATCTGAACCCCATTTTGCAAAACCCTATTCTGACAAGTTCTGTCGCAGCTGCACATCGAATTGCACTCATAGACTAGGTAACCCTCCTTTAAAGTTTAGCAAAACAAGAAAAGTTACCAAGTTTAGGGACCTTATTCTGCTATAAAATAAATATACAATACTTTGTATTTCATAAAGGACTGTTAACAATAAGATGCCGAGAATAGACTGTTCTACAAGCTTGTTACTTCTACACCAAACATGCAGAGAATTCAGAAGCCAATATTATTGTCTTACGTCTAACCCAGTAACCTGCTGGGCCTAAACAACATGACAACAGTCCAAAAGAAAATTCCAGATAGGATGGCTATGATCATCTGATCAGATTTTTACTAGAATATTTCAATAAAGGGACCCATTAAACAGGGGATAGTGCAGTACAAGACCATTTTGGAACATGTAGATTAAAAGCACAGAAAAGACCACAAAAATCATCAAAGGCCTTATTTCAAAAGGGGAACATACAAAATAATGAATTCAACAGTTGGTGAAACTTTAACAAATGTAGAATATGAAGTCACTGAAGGGGAAAATTCCGTCAAATTACCTCCAAAATGATATGGCCTTTTTCATTGTACGGAAATCTACCATGCATTGGTTTACCATAAATGTCCTCCGCATTTTCATAATCATTGTCAAAGAGGTATACATGATCACACATGTCAGGATAACATGATGAACTTGGGCAAGCACATCCCAGCTGTGAACTCTGTGCAGAAAAAAATGCAATATGTGTTATTGTTTGTTTATAACAAGACACACACACACACACACACACACACACACACACACACACACACACATGCTGAGGCATAAGACACTCGACCAATCAATAAGATCCATCTAGGAGAAAGCTTTGGACAAAGAGGTTTCACGCATTGACCATTGACAAGACTTCGCAAAAGCCATCAGAAGGGCTGTCATAGCCAACTCAAACTGTTCATCTGATGATCTTCACTCTTGAATGGCCACGTGAGAAATGCCCCTGCCTACATTAAACCTATATAGCACCTTGTATTGGATTTATCCACTTATCAATGACAGCCATAAAAATAAGAATCATTGCCACAACCATAATTTTCAAAACCTGAGCAGGCATTAAAACGAAAAAGGGTACAATATATTTCCCAATTTACTGCTGGTTGCTACAAAGAACGGGAATCCAACTGGGAAAAGTTCAGGTTCCCTGTTCCAGTATAACCCAGCTCAACAAACTGGCATTCTCTGGTTTGACCATGACCACATTAGAGGTCTATTAGGCTAAAGTTACCATGTGGGATTTACTAAATTGGAAAATCATTTAGATGCCACTTCAGCCACCCAACATGAGAAAACCAGTCATCAGGCTTTACCACATAGACCATCATACAGCAAAGAAATAGAAGAAAGCGTGGTACCTACAAAGGTACATCAAATACATCAGGCTTCTTTTTTCTTTTCTTCTAATAATTGGAAAAACTGAGGTGAAGGATTAAGTCAAAAGTCTGCAAAGCTCAGAAGGGAACCATTCAGTTCTGGACCAGATTTCCTAGGTCAAACCAATTGCTTTGTGGGCTACATGTCCAGTAAACTTGTCACATTAAAATGAAAATATCAAACTTAGCCACACATGTTCAGTGCTGGAAAATTCCACAATTCAAGCTAGACAACATAGATGAAACCCATAAAACAGAATACCTCCATATCAAGGCCAAGAGATGGATCAAGCAACCGCTCAGTGACATAGTTAAAGCTTTCCCAAGGCATGTGACAGCTAGCATTTTGTCCATCAGACTCTTCCTCTGCAATGTTGTGGACCAAACCCATAAGATCCTCATCCACTACGCAAGTTATTGGGACTGATTCCCTCCCAAAGCTAACATCTTCGCATAAGACTTTCACATTTTTCTTGGACTTTATATGCTGAGAATCAATTATGTAGTGGCACTCATCCATTTCCCACTCCTCACTGTTTAAAGAATCTACTGGTAGTATAAACGTGGGCTCCACAGAACTACTTGGGAGAGGCATCAAAGGTGATGAAAATTTGGATTTTGTGACTGGTTTACATCCTTTAGGACAGATAAACCCTTCTTGGTGCCACTGAACTTGAATATTAAGCTCGCTGCAGAGTTTGGCTGCTTTTAGATACAAACGTTCATGTAGTAATCCATACTTCTCCTCCAGTGTAGCTTGGAGGCTTACCCTGCAGCAAGTTGAGCGAGCAATAGAAAGAATCTCAGGGTTATGTGGCCGGGGCTTTGTTTTCTTAATCTCAGCAAACAAGATCTTGGAAACAATTGAGCACTGTGGCTCTGCCAATCTACTGAGACCCTCAGCTTCATTTACCTGAAGCTGCAATGTTGTTCCCCCATTGCTAAGTGACCTTGATGGCTGAATGTGTTTCTTCATACTCAAATTTCCCCGGTTCCTGATTCTATATGATGCTGCTCCGAGACCTTTCTTAAATCTAGGACGGCCAAGTCTCCCAGATTTTAGTTTATAAGCTTCAAAATGCATCCCTCTCTTGGGTGCACGTTGGTTTATAGAACTTGGATCCATATGAGCAGCTTGATGGTGGCGTCCTAGATCAGGTAGAAGATCAAACTTCAACCTGCAAAACCTACAAATGAACTTGCGGGCCCCACCTTGAATCTTGGAGTTATTCACCATGGCATCATCATTGACTAGTGTGGTCTTTGGGGAAGAAGCTTCACCTGCAGATAGGTTTTGATGTTCAGGAATGCTTGGCAGCCTGAAATCTACGGAATGCACAGAGAGGACATGTAACCATAACTGTTCAGAATTCAGAAAATGGCTACCACAAGGTATACACAGGGAAAGTATGCACTGCTCTTGGAATTGCACCCCATGTCTCTCTCTCACATGGCTCTCAAGAACTTTCCTATTTGTAAATGAATTCATGCATATTGCACAGGCGTACCCTCTGAACAATAATTCTGCTTCTTTCTTGTGAGCATCCATCCAATGGGCTCCAAGCGCTTCCCCATCAGAAAATTCCTCAGTACAGATCTTGCACTTTACAGACCTCGTGTTGTGGACATTCACATGGACCAAAGGCTTCAGAACAACTTGCTCTGCAAGTGAAGGAGAAACTGGCTTTTCATTCACATTAAAGCTCCAGAGCTTCCCGAGCTTCTCCTTTTCGCGGAAAACTAATTTCAACAGGAATTCACTGACATCTAAATCTTTAGAAGCTTCTAATAACATCCACTGGAGTTGAGCCTCCTTAGGAACTGGGTTTCGGCGGGATGAGACCTTCTTGATGTAACCATAAAGAAGCTCACATGCTTGGTGCAAATGTAATTTTTGCTCCTGGGAACTGCAATTCCGCAGAAGGTCAATAAACACTTCCTTTGATATTATTCTGCTCTTACCATTCCTTGCACGTTTGAGAAAGCCTGGTTTGTGTTTTTCACAATACAACGAATGCAGCTTTACGCGTTCAAGACAAGGATCTTTGCTATTTATGTGGTATGATCCTATGCACTGCAGCAACTCCGTTCCATTGCAGTCTTTAATGGGATGCCCAGATTTCTCATTTATGATCTTTTTCCCATCAACGGATTCTCCCTCCATGACGGAGACTGCATTATTTGTTATAATATTTTGATATGTTAAAATTATTTCTTTGCCAAGTGCAGCTTCTGAACCAGGAATCTTCTCCGTGTGCTCACTCTCCTGCTTATTCCCCAATGTAGTCGGACTTTCAATATTCACCAAATATTGACTATTCTGAAGTTCATGTTTCTTGCAAAATGGGGAGCCATATCGAGACCGATGCTTACATTTTGTACCATGAGTAGTGGTGCCTTCACACATTGGCGCATTAATAAGAGGAGAATATTCCTCCTTTGCAGCTTTAGCCAGAGAATGAGAGGCCAAGTGCACACAACAGTAAACCCCGCCATCACTTGCCCACCTCCCACACTGCCTTCCCTTAGCTTCAATAAAAGCCAGGCACTGGTGGTATTTTTTTCCAGGTTCCAACATTTTCTTAGCACTCACTCCATCAAAAGTTGTCTCTTCCACTTCTGCTGCACTGATGACTTCAGGATTTCCAGCTTCAACAACAATCTTTTCCCATCTGTCTGCCATGCTACCATCATGATCTGTTGGGACAGTTCCCTCAGTAAATGCCCCATCTTTGGAACTCTTTGGCTCCAATGTTACAGTATTTCGAAAGCCCTGGCTATTGAAAAATGCAGCATCAATCTCAACGGCGTTACCCTGAAGGTGGGCACCATGCGAAGCCGCAACATGCACTTGGGAAGCATGAATATCTGCACGACGGACTTCAAGCTTGGGCCTTTTCCTGCTGCTTTGGGGACCCACTGTTGCACAATCATCGCTGTTTTGCTGTTCTGTGTCTCCACCACTAGCCATGGGGTGTGAAGTTGAGAACCACTTAGTGACTTCCTGCTTCCAAGTTTTCCACTCAGAACCCAACTCAGGCTGCACAGGTGCATTCCAAAGCTCTCCAACATCGTTCCATGATACAGACTCCACTAGTTCCTGGGTCAGATGAAAAAGAGGGGGGGGGGGGGGGAACCCATCAACCATGGATGTGAATAGGAATAAAGTAAATTTAATGATAAGCTAAAAACGAACAGAAAGTGTATTCAAGCTGGTGGCTAGGCTGGGAAGAAAATCTTGTGATATCAACAACCTATATCATGACTAGGGTTGGATATTAAAGTCTCATGCATATTTTTTGCTTTTTCTGGCTACACTATGTTCCATTAACAAAAAGAAAAAGTTAAGCTTCAGCCATGAAGAGGAAGGGATTGAAGTCTCTTGAATATTTGACTTCTTCCGGCTACACTATGATCCATTAACAAAAAGGAAAAAGTTAAGCATCAGCAATGAAAAGGAAGAGATATAGAAACATTTGTATAAACTGGACAGACTACCTTACAAAAGACAATAAAGAGAGTATTATACCTTGGACTTCTACCATGGTGATTTCCCAAGAAAAATTAACGTAGATTTGAATAAATGGATGTTAAAGAAAAAGTATAAGGAAATAAACTAGCCATGCTTACTAAAAACTGTCTTCTGTGCTCTAGGCAAAATATATCTTCTAATTGCTACTGTAAGTAGTTAATTATATCTTTATTTCTTCTTCTTTTAAAAGGTAAGAAATAGTAGCAAATTATATCTTATTAATTAAAATGTTAGTGTTCCAGAGGATTAGTGGCATACATGATGGGGCTGCAACTAGCTTGACATTTTTTTTTTGGTTGGGGTGGGTGGGAGAGGGAGATAAGGTCAATGATTAAAAATAAAGTGGAGCTTGGAAATACCATCAAGAAACAAAAGCCTTCTATGGTAGGTCCTTACTGGTGTCCGGACCACTTTAAGGTCCAACCACAGAACCACTGAATCCAAGTTAACGAGAAATTTGATAAGGTGTGGCTACATTAGTATCATGGTATGAGCATTCCACAGGTGTAGCATTCAACGTGCACTTCCAAACATGTGGTCTTCTTCAAACTGTCAGCTTTCTACAAGGAGAAAAATCTTGCCAATGCTAGTTCAAGTATGGATGTCAAGAGAATTTGAATCTGACAGTTTCAGTAGGATTAGTATGCAGAAGACCAGATTGAACTTGGTGCTGCCACGATGACAATAGGCTAAGGGAAAATATAGTAACATGTTTATCCAATTTGTTACTAGATATTAGAGGGTAAAGCAATAGGAAACATTATCAAAATACCCATCATGATATATTAGAATTCATGTGAATCACATACTATCTGATTGGGGTAACAGTTGGATTCCTGACCTAGTGTAAAAAGATGGTCGGATAACAGCCACTCAATAACCATTCATTCTGAAGGGAGGGCTGGAAAACAAGACTAAGAACTAAATAATTTCTAGTAGAGGTTTTAGCACCTTCAAAGTTTTAAGTCAGAATCAAGATTAATGGTCCATCTCTTGACTATGTTCCTGATACTGTCACATACCCATATTCATTGTAAATTTCATTATTTCAAGTAGGATACTTAAAATTGCCACGACTGTTTCTAGCAACATGAGTTCTCATTAGCAAACCTTCAAGAATCTGGAAGGGAGCTATAAATCATATATTATATCTTAGACAGAAATTTTGTACAAGAGAGCATGGATATTTTTCTTACATCAAGGAACACTCCCTATATTTTTAATAGGTGTCTGTAGGAAAATGGAATAAGTACCTCCTTAAGTGTCTCGACAGATTCAGCACTGTGTGCATCCCTACAACGATCTGCCCAAGAGTCAAAAGAATGTTGTAACCAACTTGGATCTATAAAGTGTTGCAATATCATCTGCATGAGCAATAAATTGCAGTACTCCATCAGTAGAACAGAATTAATGGTCTAAATACAGATGTGATTGGAGATTGTAGTTTGACAAAATGAGAGCATATACACAAGAAACAAAAATTGAATTTACTTCAAATTCTCGGGACATATAGGTCGGTGAGTTGAGCTGTGGACTCCTAATGGGTTAATAATCACTTTGGTTTCCTAGATATGCAACTAATAGTTGAAGTTAAGTGAAAGGGTTTTTTTCCCAAAGAGTCATCCAGCCCCTCATAAGTATAAAGAACAACTTGATGGCCTAGATTCTAGGGAACAAGCTCTAATTTGACATGAGTCACAAGAAAATGGAGAAGTGGAGCCCATTTAAGAAGGTATGGAAACCACAAGACAGCATTTTGGATCTTGTTTTGTATCATACAGTTATATTAGGGTTATATTAGGGTTGTTAGATACTAATTATTTTTTCAAAAAAGATCTATTAGTTATAGAATCAATGGCAATACAATGTTTTGGGAAAGTATCCCAATGTTGGGGTTAGTCTTTTGGGTGAACTTCAGGTCAAGTCAAATAGAGTTGTTCATTAGTGGCACTACTTGTTTGGGTCAATTAGGATTTGAATGGACATTCAGGAATGAGTGCAGGATTTGGTCTCAAGGTGAGGAAGAAGTGAATAATTTGTTTTTTAAGGCAGCCAACCATAGTTTGGAGAATGATTACTTTGCCAGTGTGTTGGAGTATATGGGGGGAGTAAAGCAAGAATTTTTAAAGCTAATTCCAGTGCACAAAGTGATCAGCAAAGTGAAGAAAATGGTTTCTTTTGGTTGACTATAGTTGCAGACTTCAGGAGACAGTAGTCATGTGTGACATGGAATGATTTTTTCCAGGGGGCTGGGATTGCTTCTTTTTTTTTTTTTTTGGGTAGTGGGTCACATAGTTATCAAGGCGTCGCCTAGGCATCCAGGTGGCTCAGCCTGGACTGGTGCCTTGGTCGCCTAGGAGATTCCTTGGCGCTTCCTGACGTTGCCTTGAATTCCCCCCCTCAACCGCCTTGGCTCACCTAGACGCCATGAGCCCATGACAACTATGGTGGGTCCTCAAATGTTGGTAGCATGCACCCTTGTAAAGGATTTTCTTTTTGGTAACCAATATTAATACAAAATTTTACCTTTCTTGAAGGGAAAAAGAATAAAAAGTAAAGAGATTTAATATCAAACCCCATTTCAAGACCATGAAGTCCGAGTTGTTCAAATGATCATACAGAGATCAAAGGCAAAGAAATTCTACATCGATTCCATGAAATCAAAGCTGTGAAAAGAAATGTAAAAATCTCTCTTTGGGTTCCTTGATTCATTCCACCAGGAAAAAGAAGTGTTATCTGATCTTATGAGATGAATGACTCAACACCCCCGAAGTAAAAAGAACCAGAACTAGAAGAAGATCAGTAATCTCTAACTATATGCAAGAATAGTCTTAAATACCTAGGAATGTAAGAGAATCACAGCTAAATTGCAGATACCATAGAAATATATGCAACATTGTTTCTCTGATAAATCCTACAATGATGATTCCTCTATAGATTACATCAAGAAGTCGTTCATTTGTTTCAAATCCTACAATTTAACAATGGAAAATATGGGTAACAGAAAGCTCTGTAACCGACAATTAAATAGGAACACAGAGAAAAGCACTAGCAAACAGCATGGGCAGGAATTTACACTCTGAAGCTTCAAGAGCATCCTTCCAAGATCTGGATAAACTTTGCATTGGGAAGCCTCCATAGCAAATTCCTTCCAGGCTGTCACCTTTCGAGCACTCTCTATTACAGCCTATTCTAGTGTAGGCAAAAAGTAAGAAAAACATGCAAGGAAGATAAACCAAATAAGAAAGACGGCAAAGACAAAGAAAACTAAATATAAATTGATACCTCAGGATGCAATTGGTCACTAACATTCAGCATGGCAATTGCAAGTTTTTGCATGATAAAATGGTGTGGGATGGTCAAATCTTTGACCATTTCTACCCCAATGTGACGCGTCCTATGGGCAATTGGCTCTGGAAACTCATGGATGGAACAAACAAGTAGTGTATCTACCCAGGAATGATTCCTAGTTAGGGGAAAAAACACCAAGGAGTACTCCTTCCTTTCATGTGTAGGCTTTGCTTTCAGAGTTGATAGAGGCCAATCAGCCCTTGCACATCTGATTCCTGCCTGCCACTTTCCTCTCCACTATACTTGAAAGAAAAGGAACAATTAAAACTGGATTAGAAGTTAGAACAAAGGCATGGTGTAATATTGATACCATAAACAGATTGTTTTATTTCTTTATTTGTGCTAGTAAAGATAAAATTGTATTAAGTGTAAAAAGAAAGGGCCAACATCAATTTGCAAGATATTTCCATGAACCAGGAAGACCTAAGATCACAACAGCATATTTAAGAAAGCTACAAAGTAGGGCCTCCTACTAGCAGGAGAACAAAAATTGGGGGGGGGGGGCAAAAAAAGGAAGAAAAAAGCTCTGGTCACTTTCAATCATAAATCTGGTATCCCGGATTTCCAGCAAAAAGTTCAATAGATTGGATTCGGTAATTGGCAAGGCCTATAAAAATAGGATGGAGGAAACTAGGGTGTACACCCTTGGGCAGATAACAATAAGAGTTGCTTTCAACCCATTTTCTGCCCAATTCACCAGCTTTTTGAACTGTCCAAAAGAATCAAATATGGCACATGGTTACAGCCTTTAGAAAACTTTAGAATATGAAATCTCTCAGGTGGAACCCTCAAATTGAGATACAAGTGTACAATGTAGTTTCGGGGTTATGGAAAGACCATCTTCATGGTCTTGACAGCCCTCAGATTTCCTCTATGGGGCTTCATGGATGCATTTCAAACCAAAAACCAGAGACACATTGTACCATAATACATCATGAACCATAAAACCATCAACTCTATATGGGAGTAAAGTTCGACAATAGAACGTGTTTATCAAAAGAAAAGATCTGGAAGGAAAACCAGATAACAGCAATGGATACCTTCACCCATAATGCTACGGTCCCATCTTGATCTGCCCATTCAACCTCTGGAAGATGAGATTCTCCTTCCAAATTTCTACTTGGTATTGCATCTTCAGTTTTATCTGCAATCAGATTGAACTTCTCAGAGACTGTGCAAGGTTTTGGCCTTTTTTTGTGCTCATTAATATTACCACATTGAGAATCATGGAAATTAAAAGGCCCTTGACCCTCAAAATCTGAAACTCCACTGCGAACACCTTCTGAAGCATGTAAATGGATTATTTTCCCTGCATCTACACTCGTCCCTTCAGCACTTGGCATAGAGGCATCCACTACACATGTACCGTCTAATACTTTAACTTGTTTTCCCTGTTCAAGGGAGCTGGGTTCTCCACCATAAAGAAGAGCTGTCCCTGGACTCCTTTGAGGGCAGCAGGATTCTCCAACATATTGGACATCCGAACATGATAGCACTTCCATAACTCCACAAGATTCACAATGATATAAGATGTATAAAAATTAAATAATGCTATGCTCCTTTACAATAATTCCAACAATAGTGTTCATTATAATATATCTTCCCCTGCCATCAGCTGTACCTACAAAGATCACCTGAATGGAAAAGTCAGATCAAGGATTAATATGCAAAATTTGATGAAAATCATGAAATACAACTGAAGCTGAGATACATTCTCAAAACAAACTTTGTTTGTAATTGAAAGCACAAGGCTCCTTTCATTAGAATGCCAACATCAATCATAATGTAAAAGCACAAGAAAAATAATATTAGCTTCAGATAAGGATCACGTATAGATATTCTATTGGTGCTACCCTCCTATAAATTATCTGATGAAATTTCAAAGTAAGGTTGGCATGCATCTGTTTAAACCAAGGACCCGGATCCAACACATTCCTATACCATCATCCTATTCCAATAGAAAGGATGTCTTCACTTCCTCACCCGTTCACCTTTCAGGTCTAAGGGAAGAAGAAGAAAAGTAGGAGCAAATAAACACCCATCTTTTTTACCAAATACCAAGTAATGCAAGACACAAAAGACACACTCTCATACCACTAGAAGAAAATGTGGTGTCTAATTATGGAGAGCTGACCTAAAACAGCCTAAGGATTAGAAACTGGTCATGTGCTATGAACCACTGAAAGTAACAGAATCATAACAAGGACAATGATCACCAATGATCTAAAGACCAAAAGCCCAACAAAAGCATGCTAAACAGTCTCAAGTATCATCATAGTATGTACAACCAGAGATGGAATATCTCCCAAAGGCAATAGCTAGCAAGATGTCTGTGGAAGGAGATGCTACTAGTATCTATGTGTAAAGAGATCTCCCAACAAAGATTGACATAGTTTGATGTCCATGAACATCCAGTCTAATATATTCTTTTGGACTTTCAGAATATGTATAGAAAATATTTAAGTCAACCCCCTCTGAGTTCATCCATGATCTTTGGAGCCTTGGAATCTTTCAATCAAAATAAGTGCCAAAAAGATTCATCTAATGGAACAAAAATATGTTTCCTTGAGAGGAACAATATCACTGATCAGATACACAGCGACAGACCTTCTGGTCTTGCATTTTGTTTGAGTTTGAAGCCCATGTGAGAACTATCAATTAGGACACAATGTGTAAACCCAAGCAGAAAGGGTCTTGTGTATTAGTAGATTGCAACAGGGGAATTTAACATTACTCACTACATGAATGATGAATGTATATTTCTTGGGGAAACTCAAAGCTTAAAAGCCACATTTGTAAACTTTCTGGTTGACTATTCCTTTTTAAACCCTTGCAAGAGTAACAAAATAAGAATTTGTCAAAATCAGAGAAAAAAAACAAAGAAATGCAAGTCAATTGGGACAAATGTGTAAACCGAAGTACAAAGGATCTTGGGTCTCTTATTAGAATGCAAAAGTCGAACTTCAGCCCCTCTAAATTATGATGCCTGTGAGTAGGAAGCAGAAATAAGGTCAATGCCTGCAAAGAGCACCCGTTTACAGGAAGAATTTTATCTCTTCCGTGAATGCCTAATGTACAAGGATGACGAACAGTATCTGAACCACCTATCAGACCAACCAAACCAGTAGGCTTTCTTTCTGAAGTATCCTCCTAGGGCCCTTGCCAATGCCTCCACTATGTTGTGCGTCACGCTATTGATGGAAGGGTGGGAGCGGTTTCGCTACCGTGACCGAACCAAATGCAGGATATGTATGCCTATCCAGGATACCATAGACATGAGGAGGACCAGATCTACACATTGGGATACAATAATTGACATGGTTGAGTGTATATCCACATATTACAATGTAAGAGACTGGTTTCAGGTTGCCAGATCATTCTCTTCTTGCAAGCGTGGTTTTTGGTCACCCCTCATGGAAAACACTATCATGCACAGCTTTGATGGGTGCAAGTAGGAAAACCAAGCCCTTGGATGTTTATGGAGAGTTTAGGCGCAATTGATGGATTTATATCATATTTTTGGGTGCTCCATGGAGATACATAAGCAAGGGCAACTAGATTATATCATGAGTTTAGGCGCTCCATGCAGATAGGCAAGCAAGGGCAACTATATTTATATCATACTTTAGCCCACATCCTTTAAAAAGACAAGAATAAAATTATAGTGAGAGATTACTGTCCAATTAAGAGAATAGAAAATGAGATATTGGTACCAAAAAGCAGGCAGATTATTCCATAATCATAGATATAACATGACAATGTTCAACCCTAAATGAAGAATGCCTCAGGACCACATGATTGGGCAGGCCATCCTGAAAAGGGTTCATCAGTTGACAACCGGATGAGATATTAATGTTGGAAAGGATTCACCAGTCTTGACATCCAGATGAGATATTAATAGGAAGCAAGACACCTTACCTCTCTAATACAACAACTGAGCAAGCAAGGACTCCAACAACAACAAACTCAGCTTTATCCCAACTTAATGGTGTCAGATGCATGGGTCCATACCAAAGAAAAAAAAAAGGTGCGTGAAGGAGAAGATGAGAGTAGATAGATAACAATTAGAAGAAAAAGGAACAACCCAACAAGACAAGAGAATCTCAGCTAAATGGGGTCAGCTACATGGATCCTTGCCCTCCAATAGGCTCTATCCACTATGCATGTCATTCCTCACCACTTCTCTTATGGTCATTTTAGGCCGCCCCTAGCTCCCTTAGCTCCTTTAGTCTAAATCAAATCACTCCTTATTAGGGCAACCTCAGGCCTCCTTTGAACATAGCTATACCATCTCAAACGACTTTTTGTCACGGAGGTTCTCATTGATCAGGGAAACTCTCAAATCAGCTCTCATATTCCTTACTTTATCTTTCTTAGTTTTTCCACTCATCCATCTTAACATCCTCATCTGAGCTACACATAACTTCTTTATATAACACTTCTTAACTGCCCAACATTCCGCCCCATATATCCTTGCTTGGGCAAGTACCAAGCAAGGACTCCATCCTGTTTAATTAAAAGCAAATATATGGCCAGACCTAACTCCTCCAATGTGACTCTTGAATTGCCGGTTATGGTAGATTGGCTGCTAGCTAAACTTAGCAAACACTGCAAAGAGAATAATGAATATAAGAAAGGCAACAAGTGAAGGTCACTCAAATGCTTAACCAATGAGATGGGACCATCAAGCAGAAAATCTGGACACAATCATGGTTTAAAGTATCTCCGATACCGATATGATACCCTCCGATACGTATCTTAAATTTAGCCGATCGATACGATACATGGAATTTTTAAAATCCTTTCATATCTATATATATATCCTACGATACATACCGATATGCACCAATACACTATCGATACGTACTAATACTCTATGGAAAATATAAAATCGAGGTGAAATATACATTTTGGTATGTATTAGTAAATATCGGTGAGTATTTGTATGTATTGTTTGGTACGTATCGATGAGTATCAGTACATATTGGTATGTATCGATCAGTACGTATCGGTGAGTATCGGTACGTATCGGTATGTACCGATACGGTGCGCTACTGTCATATAATGGCCAAGATGGGTATTTTTTCAGAAAACATTATTTTTTGAGGGTTTTTCTTCCAAAGTTGCTGCCAGCCACATTTCTCTCTAACTAAAGTGGAAATCAAGGTTGGGAACAAGGATTTTACATTTATGGGACAACTGCAAACCTTGAATTCTTAGTGCGATACCCTCAATTTAGTGCTTATACATAATACATGTTATCTATAGCTTTTTTTAACAAATATTGTATGCAAAAGTGTTTAGAAAGGTGTTTCATATCCATTTATATGCGTATTTTTAGCGTATCTTAGTGTATCTCCGATACGATACGATACCCTCCTATACGAATCTTAATTTTGGTCGACCGATACGACGACCGATACCGATACTTTAATCCTTGGACACGATACAGGCATGCTTTCTTGTTTGTTCTCAGCACATAAAAGGGATAACAGATCCTGAATCCTTTAACCTTTTCTCCTCCTGGCGACTATGCAAGGTCCTTAACATCACCTTTTCAATCTAAAGTACCATGTGTTTCTCGTAGCAGGTACATATATGCACCCATATAAAGCCATGGATCAAAATTGTGCTCAACGCCTTCAGCAAAACAAACTGTAAGCTTGGATATGTAGAATGGTAGCATGACAATGACTACTACTTGATTCTATTGGAAGCATAACATGTATTACAATTTACCAACTTGATTCTAGATTGAAGCAACAATAACCTGTAAATACAACTTGGCAGGAAAAGCAATCAGCAGTCCTAGTAAACTTCATGAGTTGAACATAGTGAAGTAAAAGCCATAGGAGCAAGTCCAAATTGCAAGATGTACTATGAAACAAAAGATTTATATTTTGAAGTCCATCACAAGTTGAAGTGTGCAAGTGCTGTACACTGTTGCATATAGGCAGGAAGGACCATTTCCACAAAAAACATTCTTTTTAACTGAATATGAAAATATACTTATTCAAAGTATAAATATTCATACGGAGATTTAACTGAATATTATAACATACTTATTCGAAGTACAAATATCCGTATGGAAAAGGAGATTATGGGATTCTTTGTTTTATATATATATATATATATATATTTCTTTTTAAGTCTATGATTGAAATCACACCCTCCTAGTAGACTATGGTCTGTGAAATCAGGTTGTGGGGATTGGAGATTTCATCTCAATTGGAAATTACCATACATGTTGTACAACTGACCAAAATAAAAGGGGCGTAACCAGTGCACGTCTGCACGAGGCTCCAACCACTGCAGGGCTAGGGAGGGTCATAATGTAAGCAGCCTTACCCCTGCTTCACGGAGAGACTGTTTCTTGATACAACTGATCAAAATGGATAGTATTTATTATCTAGATATATATATATATATATTATATAGAATATGAATAGTATTATTATCTTGAACAAACTACTTGCACCAAGAGGGGAAAGAACTAATATAAGAGAAGGAAAGATATATCCGAATTTATAGACAAAATAAAAACATAGCAGCATGGTTTTTGTTGTTAAACACATTTAAGTATTAAACCATCTAAATTTTCGCTAAATTCTATCAATTAATCCTAAGTTCTTTTTCTTTCCCTTTTAGGATATCAATTAGAGCTGTCGAAATTGTCCATATTTAGGGATAAACAACCAGTCTAATAACCATGGGAACCAAATAATAGATAAATCGATGCATGTCAGCATATTATGGAATCTCAATAAATGATGGACCCCCTGCACCCAACCATTTGTATGGGTTCATCTCACAAATCTCACAAGTCACAACCATCCAAATAAAACTCATCTAAAAAAAAAAAAATGGAGAACTTATTGAAATTATCCTTGCCCTCCACTTACATCCATCGTCATTATCCAGATCTCCTAAACTAGAACCATAAATCTCATAACTATTATAGTCGTTTAATTCTTCAAGAAACAGATCCTTCTCTTTTTTTTCCTGTCCAGTCATGAATGGAATAATCACTCCACATGTGCGTTCTCACCACTATTCTCTACTACCCAGATCTCAGACACCGATCTACAACCTCTGTGTTGCGGTGATCATGACCTAAAAGGATTCCAACCTAAAACCTCTAAACAAAAAATTAGGCAGGAAACAACATCCAGAAACCCACATTGATTATTGATCACAGTTAAATTTAAGAGGTACAGAGATCATCATCATCATCAACAACAACAACAACAACATGTAAAACACATCCAAGCCCAAATTCAAATGTTACATCCCTATCCCCCTAGAGAGATATAAACAAAAGAAATAGAAACAGTAATAGAATTGAATTAGAACTGGGGTAACCCAAAACCAAAATCATTAATAAAATAAAAAACTCATATGAAAAAACACGATCAAAAACCCAAAATCTCTAATTGAGTGATTAACTCATCCAATCAAACAAGGGTTCGTGTTCGTCCTTATTTATTTATTTATTTTTTTCTAGTTAACATAAATTGTTATTATTTGCTCCTTTCTTTATTGTTGAGACTCGAGATAAAGATACATAAACAAGACAATACATACAAGGAGGTTACATGCAAGAATGTTGAGAAATAAGGCTAAATGTACCTTTAAAGGGGAGCAGGAGATTTGATTCCTGAGATGAACATCTCTCCCAATCTCCTTTATCCATGGACGTTTGGAGGTGGGGGTGAAATTGAAATTGGCGATTTTATACTAAGATATTCAGGTATGACTCTTATGTGTCTGTCATGAAAAATACTGGAACAGGCTATAGCAGAAGGGGCAGAGGGCGACCATGATGGGGGTCCAACATGGGTGCCTATGTATGAGTAGCCTAATAAGAGATCTTAACAAATTGTGGTTGTTTTCTTTTGAGTGATGTGAATCTACAGGTCTCTCTCACCCCTTCGCCCTTTTCTTATTTTCTCTGGCCCCCCTGAGTTAATCTCCTAGGTTCTAGGCTCAAAACTAGTGGGCAATTCGGCCATCAAGTACGTCTCCACCATCCATGGTTCAACCAAAAAAAGAAACAATTTTCTACCGGACTCCACCATAAATTGACCAACCCAAGTCCTACTAGATTCCCAGTCCTCGCAGTTCCTTCCCTCTCTCTCTCTCTCTCTCTCTCTCCAGCTACCCCCACCCATCTCTGTTCAGATAACATATATTAAGGTATGTTAATGGATGACAGCCCTTGGGAGTACGGAGCCAGTGGAGTGTCATTTCATTGTAGATTTATAATACCCTTGACCCAAAGGTTTTTAAAGAGATAATCAGGGTCCTGTCAATTTCAAACGATTGTGATTGGTGGATTTCTTCCGCAGATCCATTCTTTTATATCGATCTATTATTGGTTTAAAAAACGGGGAATGGCTCATACCAAGAAGTAGGGTTGCCAATTGAACGGTTCGATACGATTTTGGTCAGGTTGAATCGATCTTGGTCTAGGAGTGAGGGTGACCAAAACCAATCCGTTAAGAAATTTCGATTTTTAATCGATTTCGATTTTGGTTCAGTTTGATTTCGAATTATTTTGGTTTTTCGATATCAGGTTAATACTTGTTTAGATCGGTTTATTATTGGACTTGAACCATAATAAATCTTACATTCATAACTTATAGTGACAAGATTTATCGAAAAATACACTTTAAATTTATGATTAAATCATGGTTTATCATTGTAAGGGAAAGATAACTAATATTGAAACCAATGGATAACAAATTACTAAGAAAATAATTAATATTGAAATCATAAAATGAACCCTATTATCCAATCATTCATTTAACTATCCAACTAGTTTTCTATAGTGAACAAAGAAATCAATAGAAGCATTATTATAATTTACAAATCAATTTCTCTATTCATAATATAATATTCAATGATTTGTAACAATTCCCCTTACAATAAAAAAATTTCTCACTCATATTGTAAAAAATGGATGGTCAATTCACCAATTTAAATCTCAAAATCATTTATTTTTTTATCGGTTTCATTCAGTTTGGTTATTGGTCATTTTTTTATCGGTTCGGTTTGGTTATTGGTCAGTTCGGTTTCAGCCGATCCCAACATACCTCAATCCAAAACCAATCAAATAAGGATCAGTTTGTTCGGTTTGGGTTTTATCGGTTCAGGCTAGGTTTTGACACCCCCTACCAGGAAGAAAATGGGAAGGGTTTGATGCCCGGTCTTGTGGCCCCTGCATCAGCGTGGGGCAGTTGCACAAAGGCCACATGACCCAGGTAGACATTCATTTCACCCCCTTGTGCATGGGATACAAGGAAAGACGATCAGAATTTTTTTTTCCTAAAAAAATTACGGGAGTGGGTTCCCTAAAAGGCAGCATGACATATGCACTAGTGCAGGGAGTGCACAGGGCTAATGGGAACACTAGTAGAAACATCAACTTGGGTGGGATTTTCACCTTTAATCAGGGGTAGTTTTGTGGTCGAAAAACTAAGGTTGATGATGTGTAAGCTTGCACAGCTATATACGAGGTAAGAGAGGCTTGGAGCAGGACTCAAGAGGAAACCCTTCGACGCCCAACGCTTTAGCTAGTAATCCATGCAACAACAAGAATGAGGGAGAGAGCAATAGTGAGCAAGTCTATGTGCTTCGATCCCTTAGCTAGCTTGCAGAATAGGAGAAGGTAGAATCTTGATGGGAGACGGTTTCCTTTTTTGGAAGATTGAGGTATGTTGAGAGATTGTGTCCTGGGCTTCCATCTTTAAACGTATAGAATCCTTCTCCTTTTGGGAGGTTGCATTAGCTTCCTTACTTGAGGAAATTGAGTCCAAGTATGACTCTGCGAAAGAGGGAACGAGGGATTTTCCTCAAATATCGAGATCCAAAGTTATTTGTTTCCTCATAAATCTCTTTAGTTTCCTTTTGAGTCAACTGTCATAGGTGTCTTGCATCAAATGTCGATCGCTCATTGAATGATCATTTTTATGCGTATCAAGTAGGGTTCCCCTCCCCCCAACTGTGTCTAGGCACAAGGGCTATGCTTCCTTCCCTCCCCCTCCCCACTCCACTCCTCCACTTCCCCCCCCCAAAGTTGTGTCTAGGCAGAAGAGCCATGCTTCATTTTAGGTTTATTTTTCCCAAAAATTATAAAGAAAAGAAAACGTAAATCAATGTAAAGAAAAAAATTTTGAGTTTCTTGTCCGGTTGCATAGCCTATACTAGTACCTTCCTGTAGGGGTGTCAACCGGTTGGGCCAGGTCAATCTCGGTCAAGCTTAATCGGGCTTGACCATTTGGAAGTCTTGCACCGTGAACACCCGTTTAAGTAAACAAGCCTAGTTTTGGGGGGCATGGTATGGTTTATAATCGGGCAGATCGGTGTCGGGCTTTAATCGAGCTTCTTTAATTGGGTCTTAATTGGGCTACGAACCTATTTAATTTTAAACGGGCACTAAACGGGCTTTAAACGTGCCTACTACCTTAACATTCTTTTCTTAAGTGGGTTGAATGCCCAGAAATATGTGAGGCAAATCTTTAATAAAAAAGATAAATGATATAAGATTATGGTTGTTCTTACAAAGAAAAAAGAAGAAATTATGATATTTACAACTTACAAAATAAAAGCTTAATTAAATCAAATCCTATTACGAAGCTAAGGGTAAAAAAGTTTAATTTGTTTTTTACTAGTAATGGCAAAATATGAATTTTATGTAGTATTAAAGGGGGTTGAGCTACAACGAGTCGGTTCAAGCTGAGCATATAAATGTTTTGGTTCGATCGGCTGCTTGACGGGTTAGCAACTTACACCGTGAACGCCCATTTAATAAACGTGTCGGGCTTGAGCCCGACACTTTTATTAATCAGGCTGGTCCCAATCATGCCATAAACATATCGAGCTCGATCTGGCCTACCGATGCGGGCTCAAAATTGACATCCCTACCTTCCTGTGTCTGTTTATCTCCTCCATAATAAGGGCATATTTGTTATTTCATAAGAGTAGTTGAAAGATCAACATAAGAGGTGCCACCATACTCTATGCACCCTGACATATTTCTTTTCTGCCAAAAAAAAATTTTTTTAAGTGAAAAGGGTATATGTATATATATGGCCATCATTTCAGTGAAAAAAAAAAGGGTGATTGTGTGGTTGAGATAAATTAATATAAATGAGTGGGGAAAAACTCTTGAAAAAATTACGTATGAGGATGTAAAATTTTGTTCAAAATTAATGATGACTCTTGACTTGGAAAAACATTAAAAAATAATAATAATAATTAGAAGATGTACCATTTGAAGTATTTCTTATGGTGGAATTGCATTCAATATCAAAATAAATTATGAAATTTTTTATAAAAAAAAATAGCCAAAAGAGAATTAGTGGATCAAAAAGACATGTCTAGGGAAAATCCCCCATAGGCCATACCAAGCATCCACAATTTCATAGTCTCCCTATTGAATGGTTTTTTCTCCCCAGTTGGGATAAGTGGATCAAGTCCTTTTCTTAGAATTGTACACTGAGTGAAACTACCTCATATGACTTAACAATCAACTCTTATGTCGTCCCACCTTAATCTATGTTATCTATTTGAATCAAATTTCTCTACAATGTATCCCATCTAGGGTGTTTTTTTTTTTTTTTGGTGACACATCCTTCTAGTGTGAAATTAGCTCTTCTCATAGGTAGGGGTGCGGTTTGTTTCTATGTTTCCTCCATATGGGTAGATGTACCTCTTTCCTTTACCATGGACACCTTTTACGTGTTTGGGATAGGCATGACCAATGAGATTCCATGCAATGGAATCTTTCTCACCTTCTACACAATAAGCTATGAAGCTAGGGGTTACTCTGAATTATAAGGGTGCAGCTGGGCTGGGCAGGCTAGGCTCGGGTTTTAAGAGACCTTGACCAACCCAATGTGTGAAGTTCCCCATCGTCTGAAGCCCAGCCCAAGCCGACCTCATGCTTGCACATGCAGGATCATGCCCGCCAGTTAAGCTCACCCATAGTTAGTAAAATACGCGTATAATATGCGCATCCAAACGTTTAATTTAAAAGTTCGTAATTTGGCGTATCAATCCAAAAAAATCGTTTAATATGCGGATTTTAAAGATAATCGTATTATACACGATTAATACTCCTATACTATGTTACATACTCAATAAAACTTTTGGGTTAAAAAAAATGAGATTAACCCAAATGGGCCAAATCCCAATTCCCAACCCTTATCTTCTATCAGGAACCCTTATCCATTGAAATTATAACTCTTCTTCTTCCCTCATCTAAGTAAACCAAAAAAATGAGGAACCCTTGCCCTAATGATCCCTTCTCTTCCATCTCTGTTCTCGGCGGCCAGCGACCGAGGGCGATAGGTAAGACATCAATACCCTCTGCTCTCATTCTCTTCTCCATTTCTATTCCCATCGATTGTTGAAAACCCAATCGAGGGCAATTGCATCTGCAAATGAATTTTAACGAGAAGCAAGAAAGATTCAAAAGAGATGACTCACATGGGCAAAGATGGCCAAGGTGGGATTCTCCAAAAGATGTTGAAATGAAAACTTTTCTAGGAAGCTTAGCATACAATCGTCATTTGAATTGGACCGACAATTATTTACAAACATAGTTGCAAGTGGACAATGTGAAGAATTAGAAAGAGGGTTCTCCTCCCACTGTTCTTGAAATACTGCATCTGAAAAATCAAAGGAGTTGAAGAGAGGAGGTTATTGAGTCTTAAAATTGATTCATGACCGGTTTTAGATTGTACCCTCCATGGAAATTTCAAGAAAATCTAAGCGCATCTCTACGATGAACGATTGTAAACACTTATTCTCCATCTTCTAGAACCTTGTTTTGGTATCAAGAAGAAGAAGAGAACATGTAAAAGTTATGAGACGAGATGAGGTTTGATTTTCCTCTTAGTTATTTCTATCATATCATTTTTAGGGGTTAAATTTAATTAATATTAAATGTGAAAATTCAAAAGAATGGAAAATGATTTCAAATTGAAAAATCAGATTGGATTTTATTGTCAAAAAAAGCATAGTAGATTAGAATTTAGTTTCAAACAATCATTTTTAGTCTGGGATTTTTGCTCCCTGATTTTTACAGAGCAATCGTATTAAATACGTTTTAAACACGTACCGTATCATTTCCGTACGTGTTTTATTGCATCGGATTTTTTGAAAAGTATTATTACCGTATGATCCATTTAATTGCTGTACATATCCGTTCCCGTATTATTGCCATCCCCGAACTTATAAACTATGAGCTCACCTCATCCGGGCATAAGCAAAAGCCCGGAGCTTTCAACATTGCATATGCAATTTGTATATATTGCTATAGATACATAATATTATGGGGTATCCTAACATAGATATACTTAATCAACGACTGATATCATATGTATATACTAGATCCTTTCACAGAATCAAATTTATACTTAAATCAATATTAGACTACTATACATCAAACTTGTCCTATATCCATGCATGTTTTTTTTGGGTTGGGGCGGGCCTAGATCAACACCTTCACCTGTATCCCAGCCCGAATGGACCTTGGGCCTCCTTTTGGCCCAAACCTGAACTAAGGGCTGAGAACCCCAGCCAAAGCCCAAAAGTTTTAGGCTGGTGTTTGGGTGGGTTGGGTATTTAGAAATAAAGTTGCAGCCCTACCGACATATAGGTCAATTGTGCAGGATCCTCTCATGAGCGGTGATCTCCCAGGCCTTGCTTATGGTTACTTGGGCGATCGACACATGTTCAAGCAGTTATCCAATGGCTCTCAGTGCGGCACCTCTATTCCAATCAGTAGAAGCACAACCATTGGATCACTGCTTGAACATGTGTTGATCAGCCAGGTAGCTATGGGCTGACCTAGTCGATCATTGCTCAAGAGAAGAGCCAGATCCTACAGGCTACACAAAAGATTCCATTGTGGGAAATCTTACGATCCAACCCTCAGTAAACTCAAAATCTAGCTTTAGAGTTTATAGGGGAAAAAAAAGTTTCTAGAATCATTATAAGCCATCCTAGATATATCTTTTGGCTCTCTGGAGACTCACTGGATGGGGGAGAAAAAGGAGGGTGTAACAACATTTATGCCCCGATGCACTAAAATGTGTGTACACATCTTGTGAATAAAATCTTATCTAATCTTTAATAATCATAAAGTTTATAGTCTATTAAAGAGTAGCGAGAGAATGCTACCCGCTTACTCTGCCAGCATGCAAACCAATGGAAGGTTACATGAAGGCATCTCTAACACATGGGGTGGGGGTAGGGCCGTAGGGGGCACCACAATCTTTTTGTGCTTGCTTGTGTCTAGGCATAGACAAACATAAGTGGACAGTTTTCTTTTTCCCTAAAGAATATATAGTTTCAAGAGAAAGGTTATCTGAGCCAAATGCGAAGGGTACATTAGCACCCTTTCTCTCTATCACTCTTCTTCACCTGAAATGTCCTCTCTCCCTTCTTGTGCACAAAACAATTTTCATCACTTTTCATTGATGCTTCCCTATACTGCTTGTTCAGAGACTTCTTTCCCTAGTTTCAAGAGAAAACTAAACAATTCCTCCCCCATAGCAATCGAAAAATAGGTTATTTGACTTAGATCCAACCTGCAACGCAACTTAAAATAGATTGATTGGGGTTGCTCCAGCTGATTCTATTAGATAGTCAAATATCTTCATATTATATATGAATCAGGCCTTGTTGAGCAGCTTTCAGATCTTTTTTTTTTTTTTTTTTTTTTTTTTTTTTTTTTTTTTTTTATATTAATTGACTAATCTATTTACATTAATTTTTTAATTAGTATACATCATGTGCTATTATCTTATTTTTAAATAATTTTCTATATGACAATTATTTAATACAAGCTTTGTTTGGTTGAACGTAAATTGCTAAAGTGATGTGAAGTTAAAACAAATAACAGAATTTCTATTGACGATAATTGTGTAACCAACACAATAACTTATAGTAATACATAAAATTTTACTTAACTTTTCAACTATTATTGAAAATGTATGTAGCTACTTGTCTTTTCTTCTTATTTTTTTTTCATTATTTATATCATTTTAACCGAAGAGAAATTTCATATTTCTACACAAAATAAATTTAAAAAGTTTTAAAATGATAAAATATAAATATTCATTAAAAACTTAATAGATACATACAAATGATAAAATATAAATGTTCAATATACAACCTACTTTTTGAAAAAATATTTTTGCATTAAGGCTATGAACATAAAAATGAAACATGTGATGTATAAGTCAATATTTTATGTTAATAATAGTATAGCTCATATCATATTAAAACATTTTAAAATTATGTTATGCAACTATAATTTATTATTTAAGGAAAAAAATAGTCCTCCACCTCCCTCCTTAAAAAATATTAAAAAAATAATTGAAAAGAAATAGTTCTAGGATATATTTTTTTAATTATTTTCAATAAAACAACAGTCCAAACAAAGAGGATAGTGAGATGTCAACTCCTTTAAATGGGAAGAAAAATTGAAAAGGGTTGGGTATGGTATTTGAGAATCCCAGTTTAACTTCTTGGGATGGATGGACCTTTTGTATGTATCCGGTTTAGATATTTTCTAAAATTATAAAAGTCCCATACATTTTTATAGGGAGAGTCTAGATTTCTGGATTTGGATTTGCAAAATTTTAAGAGTCAGGGTGTAGTATTGGTGATACCCAAACTTGCCTTATTGTCATTTTTTACTCTCGATTCTTTCAACCCCAAGGAGGTAGCTAAGTTGGCAAAAGATCTTTACTTCAGATCATTCAACCTCCGTATGATCTAGGCCATTATGTTGTGGGGCCAGTATGAGTCCATGGGACTAGTAAGGCTGAAGGCTTGGATACCCGTTGTTAGCAAAAAAAAAATAATAATAATAATAATAAAAAATTATTATATATATATAATAAAAATAAAAATAAAAATTCTTTTGCTATATGTTGTCAAGGATCGATTAGGATCCTCTCCTTAGCATTGATTGCTATGTTGTTTAGGATCGGGATCCTATACTAAGCACTGATCGCCACGGGCTCAAGAGAGGAGCCAGATCCTGTTGTTTATCATCCATATATGGTTTTTCTGTCCACACAGACACCTGTGAAATAACAGGTCGGCCTGCTCATATTAAAGATAAAAATTTCACCATAATTGATACTTTCACAAGCACTCTCATTGGCCCACGCACGAAGCAAAAGCTATGCTACACTTGTCAGGTAGTCTAAACCTCTAAGGTGCATACTTCCTAATTCCCTCCAACCCATAAAGAACCCAAAAATGATTTTATTTACCAGCTAATAACCTGGTTCTTCTTTCGCTTTTCTGTGGCAGCTAATATCATATCTGGTGGTCAAAAGATAGATAGAAAGAGAGAGTCGAAAGTTAAAAAAAAAAGCTGGCTAGACATGTTCATGAGCCTAATGGTGTTATTAAAGTCTTTGTTGGTTTGATCACGCACGCACACACACACACAAACGCACACGCAACAGTAGCAAAGACTAGAAACTCTTTATGATCTAAAGGTTCATTTGACCCATAATCCATTCATTGATTTAGTCACTTTAGTTGAGAATATGTTACGTACTTTACTAATGAAATTATTGTGATATATGAAAGAAGAGGTGCATGCTTTCTGATTGATGGGCCAAGCTTTTTTTTTGGTAGGAAAGGGGGTGGGGAAGGGGGGAAGCCTGAGCCCCTCTCCCTATAAGGAGGCAAAATTGTAAACCCCACTGCCATCCATGAGTGTGTCATGTGTGCGGGAGTGTGCTGTGTGATAACTGGTGGTGGAGGCTGGCCTGGATCGATGCATATTATGGTAATTGAGGCCACCAGTCTAAGAGAAGGGGAAGGGGAAGGGGAAGGGGAAGGGGAAGGGGGAGGGAGGGGCTAAAGGAGGAGGGGGAAGAGATGCCTTTTGCTCCATATCATTGGCATTGACCTGCTTGTCCAAATGTCTTTGGAAAGTTCGCTTTTTCTGTCGCGTTATGGGATTCTACGCCCTGTCGCCCCTTCTCTATTGTGAAACTAAAAGCAGCTTCGATAGGTCTCACCAGTCACCACCACCTCACCCTCACCCTCACCCTCGCCCTCGTCCTCAGCTCTCCCTTGTCTCTCTTGTCTTTCTTGTCTTTCTAATATTCCTCGTTAACGGACGTCTCTGCTGACTGTCAGATTTGGTTCTGTGAATCTCTCTCTCTCTCTGTCTCTCTCTCTCGGAATCGACTAGGTATCAGCTTTCAGGCCTGGGCAAAGAAAGATACTCTAATGAATTTTAATATGATTAACGGTTACTAAACAGCTAGACTTTTGTTTAGTCAATTGGTTTTTATGAAAGTTAAAAACTTAAAAACTAGGGAGAGTTTTTCTAAGCAAATGTCATTGAGAAGTGCACGAATAAGGTGTCGTCAAATGATATTGTACATTAGAGGGTATCCAAATTATTTCATGTAAATAAGAGAGAGTGAAAGGAACTAGTATTCATACGCAACTAAAAGAACATTTTCCCTTTAAAAAATTTGGCAGAAGATTGAGTATTCAACTCCTCTCCAACGATTGCATCCTCTAACAATAATTCAAGTGTTGAGAGGGCTTGGTCACATATCCCAACATTTGCTAACACATGTGGATGCGCGTCCTTCCAACCCTTAGATAGGTCATTGGAAGGTCAATGGTGTTGGAAAAGATCGTTTTCAGGAAGGTTGTTGCTAGGTTATGGGGCCCTATAAAATTGTGGGATTCATGAAAACCTGTGCAATGACATCAACAGAGGTGAGAGATATTTTCATTTCAAGGGGTGAGGGCAATCATTCCCCATGGTCCCATGCCTAAAGGCAGGCTGCATACACAACTTAGCAGAGATCTTTTTTCCCAAAAAAGTTTTACTGGATTTTTCTTTGAATACCTTGAAATTTGGATGTGCATTACCCCATAAAGGTGTGGTCGAGCTTCTCCAACTCTCTCCAAGGCTGGGAATGATCTTGTAGCTCAATGGACATCGCCAACTATAGATTTGACGTAAGACAAAAGAGGTCATTTGTTCAAATCTCCATCCATCCCACCTTATCTCCTTGTATGTGCCCTACTCGTTCTATTGGCTGTAAATGATGATTGGGTAGTGAGTAACCCCTCCCCCTCACCAAGAAAAAAATAATCCAAGGCCATCCAAATGTAGGTTCATGGAGGATTTTACATTCTAGTGATCAAAGCTAACCCTCTTTCCCTAAATAGATTTACAAGTACCAATACTTTGTGGTGCTTGATTTGCCCAACCATTTATTTGGGGGGGGGGGGGTGTTCAGGTTGAAAGGCTGAGCCTCTCTAGCTCTCCCTTCATGGGGATCTTTTGGCCAATGATGGATTCATTGAGAATCCTGTAATCTAATTGCTTTGAGAAATCCTGCTAAAAATTTAGTTAATAACTAAATATAGATCTTTGCGCTCTCTGACTCTTACCCTTCCCATACAAATTTTTAATGGAAACTGTAGCTTCTCTAAGACTGATCCCGGTTTTAAATCATAGAGAGGCACTGACTCCAAAAATGAAACCACAAAGCATCTATTCCAGTCTTACTCTTCAGAAAATTAGTTCTGTTATAGCTAAAACCTATGCAACATGTGAGTTTGTAGTTTTACATGTGGGATTTTCAATTTTTTTTTTTTCGGTAAGACAATTTTTTGGTTGAGTTGCTAATTAAGAGGCATTGACAATTTGGTTGCTGGATCTACACGCATGTCTGTCAGTTTCATTTAAAAATTGACTCCCCAGTGGCTAGAAAAATGAAAGAAAAAAAAAAAAAATATTACAATTTCATATAGGTATTGGGAACCACCCCATCTTGCCCAGCAAGTTAACATTTTGACATAACAGATAAAATAGAAGTTTCATTTATTTATATATTTCCTATAAAACAAAAGGGAAAATGACAAGTATGCTAGCGTAGTACCTAAAAATTAGGAATACTAGTGGTATATTAGTCGTAGGATTTGGTCATCCTAAATGTAACCGTTGGATGGAGAGAAAATGTCCAAAGCTTCAATCCACCGCTACTACACCTTATCTCTCTCATAATTCTCAGGAATTCTACCACGCTGGCGTTGATAGGGTTTCAGATATGCCGTTGTTCATAGGAATTCTGCCACACCGGCATTCATGTTAACAGTCGCAACCACCGATGACAATGAGCTCACCACGGAATCCTCAGATCTCCAAACTTTCTGGCATCGGTTGGAAGCTCTTTTCTTCGATTCATCGAGTACGAGGACCGAATCGAGATCTGGCAATGGCTCCGAGGCTCTCCCTTACCGACACGAATGCCACCACTGGTAATGGCAATCGGAGCGAATGGGCCAACAAGGAGGGACAAAGAAGATGAATTTTTGAGGGTTTCTGATTAAAGAAAAAAGAATGAGAGAATGAACAAGAGAATGGAAACAAAAATGCAGATGAAGGCCAAGGGTTTGTTGGTCTTCTGGGTTTTAGATTCAGGGTTTTGAGAAGAAGAAACGCGAGATTGGAAGAGAAACCTCGGTTGGCTTTCTTTGTCCAAAAATTCCATCTTTTTGTTCGGATTTGATGAAGCTGGAATTGGAGGTGGAGGTGGTGGTGGCCTGTCATGGAAAAAAGAAGGAACTTAGCATCCAGATTGAGAGAGAGAGAGAGAGAGAGAGAGAGAGAGAGAGAGAGAGAGAGAGAGAGAGAGAGAGAGAGAGAGAGAAGAAGAAGAAGAAGAAGAAGAAGAAGAAGAAGAAGAAGAAGAAGAAGAAGAGGAATCGGAGTGAGAGTCATAGTCGGAGAAGGAGGGGGAAGAAGAGGAACTGCTCCTCCTGGTAAACCCTCCGAACAAAGAGACAGTTGATAAATCCGACCCTTGCTTGCCCAAAAATCCATGGTCAAAATAATCCTTCTCTAGGTTCATCGCCATGATTGCTTCACTGATCACGCTTATGTTAGATTCCCCTGGAACTCAGTTTTGCTAGAGGAAACAGGAGAACAAGAACAGACCAGTGATCGATGAAGTCAGATTGGAGGGGTCTTTGGAAACGATTTCCAGTGTTGGAATCGTTCCGGTGACTGCAGACGGATTGGGTCTGGGGGACGTCGGCGGCCAGGAGCGCTAGGTCTTTCAGATGGGGCATCTGCTCCATCAACGGCGGCGGTGATTGCTGGATATCCACATGCATGGAGTCGGAATTGGTGTCGGTGTTGATGCCTGATAAGGGAATTGAGTGGCCATGGCTGATCCGGGACATGGCAAAGGAGAGGATTGGAAAGCTGTCGGCGATGGATGCATGACCGAGTTCGCTTTCTCCGGCTGTGTCTAGTAAAAGGAATCACTTTTCCGACAAGAAGAGAGAGAAAGAGAGAGAGGAAAGGTGCAGCAACCGTGGATTGAAAATTTGAATAACTTCTCTCTATCCAACGGTTTAAGTCAAATTGATTAAATCCTATGGTCAAAATTCTGCTAGCATTTCTAATTCCTAGGTACTACGCTATCATACCTATCCCTCTCCCAAAATAAAAGTTTCTAACTCCTATGTGATATAATTCCAAATTGATGCTTAGGAAGGAAAATTAATGCAAGCCTTCTAGCTATCTTACTAAGTCTTGTATTTGCAGCGTTGAAGTCAGTTACATGGATCAATTTTATACAATTTTGAACCTTAGAAGTTTTCAATTAAACAAAATCTTTAAGTTAATGGTGTTTTTTTTTGGGTGAATAAGCTAATGGTGTTAGCTAGATTGTCTCATCTACCCTTTGATCTAATTCATTCTGGTATTAGCTTCATTGTCTCATCGAGTACCGAAAAACAGAATGAATCAGATCAAAGGGTAGATGACTTGGAATTTCTAATTGTCAGCAATGATCGGTGAAGTGTAATAATGAGCATCCAATAGCTGAGAGGGTTCGGCCATGCACCCCAACCATTGGATGCTCATTGCATCTCACCACTTCACTGCAGATAATTTTGACTCAATGACTTGATGAGTAATCCTTCACTTAACATGCATAAGTAGATAGGTTGCAGGGTCCAAAATCAAGAGCCAAATTCATGTTTCAGTTTACATAAATTGACTGAGTTTTGGTTTACCCATACGAAAAATCACATCACTTAATTAATTAAAAAAATAAAAAGGAAGATGATCTCTGCTAGGTCGCATGGCACCTCAGACATAGAGACGACGAAATAAAAACACCATCCCAGTGAAAATTAAAAAAACCCACATCAGACATCTAACGGCTGCGAGGGTTCGGCCATCCACCTCAGCCGTTGGATGCTCACTGCACCTCATCACCTCACTACAGACGAGTTTGATGTGATGACTTGATGAGTAATCCCTTACTTATCAGGCACAAGTAAATAAGTTGTAGGGTCCAAAATCAAAAGCCAAATTCATTTTTCAGTTGTACATAAATTACAAAAATTTCCCTCATTGGCCTTGTAAAAAAAAAAAAAAAACACATTACTGGAAATTAGTCTCTCATTTTCATATCCTGTGGATGTGGAAGATAGTACTACAGATTTGTATTGCCACATGCTCTATTATTAATACTACAGATTTGTAGTGCCACATGCTCTATTATTAACAAGAAGACGACCTTCTCCCCCTTTCTGATAGGGGGAAGAGGATGAACCTAAGGTAGCCAAAACAGTGAAACACAACCAATAAAGTGCCCCTCATATTTCCAGCTTGATCTGATTGGTAACTACTCTTGGACTAAAATACTGATTAGATTCATGTGCTTACAGTGGGACTTTTTGGGCTTTTCCGGAACTCCAATAAAAAGTCATTTAAATATTAAAGCATCTTACTCACTTCTCTTCCCTCTTCCCTCTTCCCTCTTCCCTCAGTCCACCGTAAAGAAAAGAAGCTTTTCTGTGTCTGATCCTATCAGCCCACCACGACAAAAAAAAAAAAGGGAGGGGTCCTGCTCCTGCCCACTCTTACCACACACATTTTTCCCTTTTTCTTTTGTATCGATCTTGCAAAAGGTCAAGGCCCTTAACATATTTTATTCACTGATTCTGTGACAAACGTTACTCCTTTGACACTTGAGGGCAATTCGGATATCTCAGTTTCCTAATTCCTCAAGAAATTAGCCAAAGCCCAAAAGAAACCCACAAAATCCATACCTTCTTTGGAGCATCCTATGACCTGTGTCTCCTTTATCCCTCACCTTTCAGCCCTTTTGAGGAGACTTCTCTCCTAATGCTATTTACTTAACTCACATACCTCACTTTGTTCTGATTAGTGTATCTATCTATGATTCTTATCTGATCTCTTCTCTTAGTGGTTACAGCTTAGAGCCACTTCAATGGTTAGTGATCACTGGTTATAGGTATTGTTGTGGGTTATAATTGGAATTGCAGGGTTGCCCTGCCAGGATAGGGACGGTCACCAACTCCCACTTGTTTTCTATGTTTTTTTTCTTTGAGGGTAGTGGGGGGTGATGAGTTGCTATAAATTTTGCTACACTCAACTGACTCACTGCCACTATTTCCTTGCTTTCTTTTGTCTTGACCTGTAAGGATCTGGGTAGGGAAAAACTTTCTGCTTTCGACATTTGACATTGAAGTCTACTGTGTGTGACTTTTGGTGACAGGTTGATGTTCTTCTTTTAATGCGCGAAAAGCCCACCATTAAAAAAGTTTGTTGTCCCTGGGAGAGGGGAGGTGAGAGTCTAGTGAAAACTGAAAAATTCGTCCTTTCTGAGTAGTATTAATGAATTGGGCTTTAAGTAAGGTTTTTTAGTTCTGTTCTGTTCACTCTGTTCTCACTGAATGATCACCTTCGGGGTGGTGAGGGTGTTCTTCTGGGTCCTGGGTTTCTGCCGTGCAATCGGACAGATGAGATTATCTCAGAACCCATCTGTCTAGTGGACTGCCTGGTTTGAGTGTTCTTCTTCATATTTTCAACAGCCAATCTGGGTTAGTACTCTTTGTTTATGAATGTGGTTTCATTATTTGGTTAATGTCTTTGCTTCTGTTAGAAGAGTTTTTCCTTTCCATTCTGGACATTTGCCTCTCTCTCTCTCTCTCTCTCTCTCTCTCTCTCTCTCTCTCTCTCTATTTTCAGCTATTTTGGACGATTTCAACAATGGGGTTTGATTCGTTTGAAGCGGCTAATGGCTCGCAAATGCTTGAAGTTGAGTGGGATGATTCTTCTTTGAATCCATTGAAGAACATGGATATAGCTTCACGACACAAACGCTCTAAGAGGTAGCTGATTCCATCAGAAGTTGCTCACTTTCTCAAGAGTACTAGTTCCATTGAATCAAATTATTCTCACATTTCACCTCAAAAAAAAGAAAAAAAGACCCTCCGTAGGAAATTAGGATATTCTCTTACGAGGTAGCTGTGAAGCCTGAGTTGGTTTGATTTGTTTGGGGGGGGGGTGTACAAGATACCAGGGGAAATAATGGACTGTCATTGCTTCTGTTTTCTTCTTATTCCTCCTTTTATTTATTTACTTGGTTGTATTAGAGTGGGTTTTGATCCACTACCCGGGTNAAAAAAAAAAAAAAGGGAGGGGTCCTGGTCCTGCTCCTGCCCCTGCCCCTGCCCCTGCCCCTGCCCACTCTTACCACACACACATTTTGCCCTTTTTCTTTTGTATCGATCTTGCAAAAGGTCAAGGCCCTTAACATATATTTATTCACTGATTCTGTGACAAACGTTACTCCTTTGACACTTGAGGACAATTCGGATATCTCAGTTTCCTAATTCCTCAAGAAATTAGCCAAAGCCCAAAAGAAACCCACAAAATCCATACCTTCTTAGGAGCATCCTATGACCTGTGTCTCCTTTATCCCTCACCTTTCAGCCCTTTTGAGGAGACTCTTCTCTCCTCCTAATGCTATTTACTTAACTCACATACCCCACCTTGTTCTGATTAGTGTATCTATCTATGATTCTTATCCGATCTCTTCTCTTAGTGGTTACAGCTTAGAGCCACTTCAATGGTTAGTGGTCACTGGTTATAGGTATTGTTGTGGGTTATAATTGGAATTGCAGGATTGCCCTGCCAGGATAGGGACGGTCACCAACTCCCACTTGTTTTCCATGTTTTTTTTCTTTGAGGGTGGTGGGGGGTGATGAGTTGCTATAAATTTTGCTACACTCAACTGACTCACTGCCACTATTGCCTTGCTTTCTTTTGTCTTGACCTGTAAAAAAATTTCTACTTTCAACATTTGACATTGAAGTCTACAGTGTGTGACTTTTGGTGACAGGTTGATGTTCTTCTTTTAATGCGCGAAAAGCCCACCATTAAAAAAGTTTGTTGTCCCTGGGAGAGGAGAGGGGAGAGAGTCTAGTGAAAACTGAAAAATTCTTCCTTTCTGAGTAGTATTAATGAATTGGGCTTTAAGTAAGGTTTTTTAGTTCTGTTCTGTTCACTCTGTTCTCACTGAATGATCACCTTCGGGGTGGTGAGGGTGTTCTTCTGGGTCCTGGGTTTCTGCCGTGCAATCGGACAGATGGGATTATCTCAGAACCCATCTGTCTAGTGGACTGCCTGGTTTGAGTGATCTTCTTCATATTTTCAACAGCCAATCTGGGTTAGTACTCTTTGTTTATGAATGTGGTTTCATTTTTTGGTTAATGTCTTTGCTTCTGTTAGAAGAGTTTTTCCTTTCCATTCTGGACATTTGCCTCTCTCTCTCTCTCTCTCTCTCTCTATAATGAAAGACTTCTTGGGTTTTCAGCTATTTTGGACGATTTCAACAATGGGGTTTGATTCGTTTGAAGCGGCTAATGGCTCGCAAATGCTTGAAGTTGAGTGGGATGATTCTTCTTTGAATCCATTGAAGAACATGGATATAGCTTCACGACACAAGCGCTCTAAGAGGTAGCTGATTCCATCAGAAGTTGCTCACTTTCTGTTCACTTTCTCAAGAGTACTAGTTCCATTGGATCAAATTATTCTCAACATTTCACCTCAAAAAAAAAAAAAAAAAAAAAAAAGACCCTCAGTACAAGATACCAGGGAAATAATGGACCGTCATTGCTTCTGTTTTCTTCTTATTCCTCCATTTATTTATTTACTTAGTTGTATTAGAGTGGGTTTTGATCCACTACCCGAAGCAATCAAAGACTCCTGTAATATTCTTTGTACATTCTATTGAGTCTGGTTTTTAACTGTTTCGCGTGGCAGTTATCCTGATAAGAGACTCAAGGAAGAACTGCGTCGTCTAAAAATGGTAAGATTAGACTCCGAGCTCATCCCCCATCTCGCTAAGCCTTTTTCACATTCTATTAATCTTTTTTGGGACTTGTTTTGGTTACTTGTCATTTTTGTCTATTCAACCAAAATAAGTAGATAGTTGGCAAGAATTTTCCAAGTGTTTAATTTTAGATTTTGATTGGTACAAGGACATGAGCCAAGGGGAGGGCCATGCTGAACCCAAGGAGAACCAATCTAAGTTGGGAGTACAGAGCTCTTTGAAGCAAGAGGTATGGAGCTGAACTTGTATCTTCAGGATATTCAGAGCTTATTAGATATAAAAATCTGTGAAATTATCTGGCATTTGATTTTCTGAAGTTTAGGTTGCATAAGCGAAATTGTGACAGAAAAACTTGTTCATTCTCATCCCCTGCCCCTTTAAATATCTGGCAGCCAAATTTAACGTGTCTTTCTATGACCTATAGTAAGTCTTTTATGATCTCCAAAACATGGCAAGCCCATGTATGAAATGGTCCGCTTGCAGGCCTGTGAGGTCTAGGTGCTGTGGTCAATTCCTCTTCCCAACACCCCCCCCCCCAAAAAAAAATCTAAACATTAATTGTTCTCTTTTGCAGATTTTACAGCTTGAGAAGCGATTACAGGATCAATTTGTGGTACGGGGTGCATTGGAAAAGGCATTGGGCTATAGTTCTTCCTACCATGATATTTCAAATGACAACTCAATGCCAAAGGTAGCTGTTTTTCTTTCAATTTCAAGGGACAGAGAGGATTTCTTGTGGCTGTATAATCAGATGTATCATGGTTGGTTTAGACTTTAGATGCATTTCTTATTCTTTTCTATACTAGTATTAGTATTCCAATCTTAAAATACTATCATTGGATGATGTGGAATTGTTGTTTGCATTTTCATTTTGTGATTGGTTGGTTTGACAATTTCCTTTTCCATGACTTGGATTGGTCTTATTATCATTCTATTTTTCTGATGAGTAATTTCTTTGTCATTCTTTTATTACATATTAACTAAACGTATCTTGCTTTAACCAACTAATTAATGTGACCTTATTTAAATTCAGCCTGCCAAGGAATTGATCAAGGAAATTGCAGTGTTAGAGATGGAAGTTGTGTATTGGGAGCAATATCTTCTCTCGCTGTACCGTAAAGCTTTTGACCAGCAAATTTCTGACTTATGTCCATCTACCATGGATGAAAGGGTGAAATCACCTTCATTCACAAAAAAAGATATGTTCCTGAAAATTTCTGGACTTGATATATCATCAGAGAGAGAAAATTTAGCTGTTCAATCATCTCGCTTTCCATTGAATCGGAATACATTTCCCAAGGCATGGAAGGATTTCAGTGATGTACAGGGTGCCAAAAAACTATTAGATTCTGGCATTCACCTCAGCCATTCTTCATTGTGTCATCGTTCAGCTTGTTCAACTGTAACTCCTCTACCAATGGAAGCTTGGGCATGGAAGGATTTTAACAAATTAGATGGTGCCAAAAAGCTATTAGATTCTGGCATTCACCGCAGCCATTCTTCATTGTGTCATCGTTCAGCTTGTTCAACTGTAACTCCTCTACCAACGGAAACTCAGGCATTGAAGGATTTCAGCAATGTACAGGGTGCCAAAAAGCTATTAGATTCTGGCATCCACCGCAGTCATTCTTCATTGGGTCATCGTTCAGCTTGTTCAATGGTAACTCCACCAATGGAAACTCAGGCATGGAAGGATTTCGGTGATTTACAAGGTGCCAAAAAGCTATTATATTCTAGCATTCACCTCAGCCATTCTTCACTGTGTCATCGTTCAGCTTGTTCAGCTGTAACTCCTCTACCAACGAAAACTCAGGATGTAGAGGGTGCCAAAAAGCTATTAGATTCTGGCATTCACCGCAGTCATTCTTCATTGAGTCATCGTTCAGCTTGTTCAATGACAACTCCACCAATGGAAACTCAGGCATGGAAGGATTTCATTGATGTACAGGGTGCCAAAAAGCTATTAGATTCTGGCATTCACCGCAGCCATTCTTCATTATGTCATCGTTCAGCTTGTTCAACTACATCTCCACCAACTGAAACTCTAGATAGAGCTTCTAGAGCTTTACGAGCTTGCCATTCTCAACCCTTGTCTCTGCCGAAGGTAGTTTGGTTATTCATACATTTCTAGATGGCCTGTAGGATTTAACAATTTATAGGCCTCTTCTAATTGTGACTTGATGGTTTGCCTACAGAATGCCACTTCAAATGTAATCAGTTTGGCAGAACATCTTGGTACTAGTATAGCTGATCATGTTCCTGAGACACCTAATAGGATTTCAGAGGATATGATTAAGTGCATGACAGCTATATATTGCAAGCTTGCAGAACCCCCTCTGATGCATGATGGCCTTTCATCTTCTCCTATCTCATCCTTGTCATTAGGTAGTGCTTTTTCTCCACGGGATCAGAATGATTTGTGGAGCCCTCGGCACAGGAAAGATTCTCCTTTTGATGCATTGCTAGATAATCCTTTATATGTGGAAGGGAAAGAGTTTAGTGGACCTTACAGCACAATGGTAGAGGTACCAAGGATTTGTAGGGATAATCAGAAACTGAGTGAGAGTAAAGACATGCTACAAAATTTTAGGTGAGCAATTTTGAACAACTCTTAAAAACTTTCTGAACAAAGTTCTGTGGTTTCAAGTGTCTAATTTGTCCATTTATAAGGGACAAAAGTTTCATAGGACATCATAAATATCATTTTCTGTTATTGGTTTATTGCACTTATTACGTGCTTGAACTGTGACATGTCTATTGCAGGTCACTTGTTTGTCGATTGGAAGAAGTTGATCCTAGAAAGATGAGGCACGAAGAGAAGCTTGCTTTCTGGGTCAATGTACATAATGCTTTGGTGATGCATGTAATGTCTAATGATTGTTTTGTTAAAGAACCATATTAATATCATGGTGTTGTAAGCTTTATAAAATTCTGTCTGTGCCATGGAGGTGAACCTATTCTCTTTTTGTTTCTGTACAGGCATTTTTGGCTTGTGGAATTCCTCAAAATAATATGAAAAGAGTTTCTTTACTCCTTAAGGTGAGCAGAGCCTCAATGATTTCTTTTTGAGAAGACACCTTTGCATGGATTCTGTTTTCATATAATTATGAATTATCCAGGCTGCATACAACGTGGGAGGTCACTCCATTAGTGCAGACACGATACAGAGTTTTATTCTGGGATGCCGTATGCCTCGTCCTGGGCAGGTGAATATTACCCTGTGGCTATTCTAAATGTTTTGATCTGTTCCCCATAAATTTTGGTACCATTGTATGCCCTTAATTATTTTTCCTCTTATTATAGTTTACCTGTGTTTCACTCATTTTTTTTTTTTTCAACAGATAGGTTTTCAGTTTTTCTGTGCCTAATATTACCATGTGGATTTTAACCTAAAAGCTGATTTTTTTTTTCTTTAGTGGTTTCGTTCGTTTTTTCCTACGAAGACAAAATTCAAGGCTGGAGATTATCGGCAAGCATATGCAATTGAACGACCAGAACCACTTTTACATTTTGGTCTTTGTTCAGGAAGCCATTCTGATCCTGCGGTACGTACACCACTATCCCATTCCATCTGTTAGCCATGCTTGTTTCTTTTAGCATGAGCGGTATTCTTGGTTCTGCTTTTATTATGTGCATAGTTTATTTTTCTTCTGATCTGTTCCTTTAAACAAAATTGAACTTTTACCAACCACTCCACATCCCCAGAACTTTAGTTGACTATTGTAGTATTGTATCTTTTAAATTCTCCAGGTGCGTGTATACACTCCCAAGAGAGTGTTCCAAGAGCTTGAAGCTGCAAAAGAGGAGTACATTTGGGCTACCTATGGGGTACGCAAGGAACAGAAGCTCATTTTACCGAAAATTGTAGAGTCTTATGTAAAAGATAATGGATTGAGTCCTTCTGGTGTAGTGGAGATGATCCAACAGTGTATACCCGAGAGTCTGATGAAGACCACCATTCACAAGAGTCAGAACGGGAAAACCAGCAAGAGCATTGAATGGGTACCTCACAACTTTGCGTTCCGGTACCTATTATCCAAAGAACTTGTGAAATGACTGGGTTCACAAAAACTGTCCCAAAAATTCCCATATCAAGGGAAACATAATGATCACAGAACTCAAGATGGTTGGTTTTCTGGAAAGTCAAGTTTTGGTTTTCCCCTTTCTTACTTTTCTCCATTTTGTACAAATGAAAGAGAAGATTAAGCAACATATTGTAGGATAGATTGATTGCCTTCATTTTGTATATTGTAATCCATGTCATTCTGTATTATGTAATGAGAAGCATTGTTGTTTTTGAAGTTCTGCAGAATAAAGTGATCTCAAGTTCTCTTCTGTACATTGGCTGCAAAATAAGGTCGGATTTTTGTATTGTAAGACGGCTGAAATTAAGGAGGTGCCTTAAAAAAAACACTTATAGGTACTATAAAAGGAAACAAAGTAATCGCCCATACCATCTACTCTTCCTTTGAAATTCCATTGATCAAAGAATATGAGATACTTATTGTCATAATGTGGCAGTTCAGCCTACCAAAGGAGAAAATAGATCCATTAACAGCATACTAGAAGTATTTCTACAAAAAAAAAATAAAAAAATAAAAAAATAAAAAAATGGAGAAGTAGAATAGTAAAGTGGACCGACCAAGTAGCAAACAGTAAGAAGAGCCACAATGGGACATGATTTAGAAAAAAAAGAAGAGCAAGCCAGTGCACCAGGCTTTTGCTACTGCAGGGTCTGGGAGGGCCAAATGTATGCAGCCTTAAACCCTGCTTCGCAGGAGAGGTTGTTTCCAAGACAATGGGCCATGATGTTCACATCCTTGATTGCTGAAGAAGGATCCTTCTGAATTTCATATTTAGGAATTGACGCAATGAAAAGGTGGTGGGTTAGATATTGTTCTAATACAGAAGAACCCTCGAATCCACAAGGTAGTTAAAACCCTAATTCCAAAGATGAGGAAGAACAAAATGGCTGCTTTTGATTAAAAACTGAAGTGTCTTACAAACGAGCCAAAGTGACCTTGGAAGGGCAAAAATGTAAGAAAATAAGCAACTAGGGCAAAAATGCAAACAAAATAGTAACTAGGAAAACCAAGAAAACCCTAAATTCTGCGACCAAACTTCTTGGGCTCCATTGAGGGCCTAAATGTCCAGACGAACTAGGCATTATCTCCTCTAGGGCGTTCCTTGCCATTTCCGAATTGGGGTTATGGCTCCCGTGATGCTAGCCGAGTTAAAAGATGTGGTTCCAATAGTATTGCTGAAAATGCTGAAAATTCTGGGAGGATCAGTCAGTATCTTCGGCCTGACCGTGTGGTCTTCTGCCGGTCCAAAAAATCTAGGAACTCCTCCGAGACCTCCTTTACATCAGGAATTGCTTCGCCAGTTGCACGATATCCTATTCCACAGTCCACACGAGCATGAATTTCCCATGGGGAGGATCCAACATCACCCTTTAAATTTGATCAATAGCCTTTCAGTCACACTGACATACCAATAACCATCTCAAACTGCCTCAGCTTCACAATGGACCAAGTTCTCAGATTGACCATTTCATTTTTGCTACAAAAAAGGAATCATTCGTGTCTATTTGATCTGTATTGCAAAACCCCAACCATAAGATTTCCGACTTCTTGCTTACAGGTTACAGCACCATCTAAATTTACTCAACAAATCCTCTAGCATTAGCAGCCAACCAAAGCTATCAGTCTTTCCCTTGCCAACTGGGTGGGTGTTCTGATCCATAGCTGCAAGCCACTCATCTGCTGCATTATTTGCTATTTTAAAGAGTATTATAAGTCGGAGTTACAGACTGGAAAACAACTTTATTATCATTCTCTTGTAGTCCAGCATAAGAAAACCCACTAACAGTAAGATCAGAAAATCTCTCCCCTTGACCTCAAAACAACTTCAATAAATCTCTTGATCATCAATAAGAAAATCAAAAACATACTCTTAGATTAAAAGCAGAAAGAAAAAAGAAGTTATTTTTTGTATGCCCACATTGTAATAGGGCATCAACAACAATTCTCATCTCTCTACATGATTTACAAGCGTCTAAGCTATCGTGTTACTTTCTTCAACAACACTTCATTTACTGCTGAAGCCCTTTTCACCCACCTCCATGGAAAAGTATCACAGTTTTGGAGGAAAATGGAGCTGCCTTATATACTTGGATAAAGCATTGGAATTAGACATGTTCAGATCATTCTCTACCACTCTTTTGATCATATATAGGGTTGCTAAGTAGCAAGCAGAGCTGAGTCACCTGTGTATGCCCAGATGAGTTTGTCCTCAAGGTCATGCTGGCTGAATTGAAGCACCAATTTCATCTCGGTTGAACTTGTATGGGAGCCAAGGATCATGAAGTTAGGGATGCAAGTTGGTGACCTAATCCTTCTGATATAGGTGGCTCCCCCTTCCCCCCTCTTCTCAGAGAGAGAGAGAGAGCGAGAGAGACGCACATACAAATCTTCGAATTCAACTGATTCAGTGCACGTTTATAGAAAAACCAGTCCATAGGTAAAACACCGAGGTGCTTATCCAGTTCTCTATCCTTGAATTTTATTTAAATTCTTGAAATGCATGATGTATTGTTCTCTATATATGAACATGGATATGCTGTGGAGCAATTCTTGGATTAAACAAAAAAAAATAAGGGAAAATTACGCCCCCTCCGTTGTACTTTATCGAAATTAGACGTGAATCCAAGAATTTAAAGGAAGTACACCCTTCTCCCTTGATATTTCTAAAATTCTTACAGTTAGATCCAATCCGTTAGTCCTTGTTAATTTGGAACCATTAATTGATGACATCATCTAATATTATACGATCATTTAATGCTCAAAATAGATATATATATATATATATATATATCTTTACCCAACCTTTTTTCATATATATATTTTAGAAGATGAACTTACCTATATACCCTTCCATTAAAATAAAAGAAAGAGGGCTGCTTCTTTCAACCTCTGTTTTCTTCAACCTAGGAAAGACTCCGGCTTTACCCCTTTTAAAACATAAGTACAGATTATGGGGTTTATGGAATTTGAGTTCTTGGGATATCACATTGATTACCCCTTTTCTCATCTTAGGGTTCATCAGGAGTGAAGGATGGCAGATGGGTTTCTTCCCGGTGAAAGAGGGTTTATGGGATTTGAGTTCCTAGGTTAATTATGAACTTTAATGGGGTGGGTAAAGTGAAGCAGAAACTCCAGAGAAGAGTGCGGAACCAAGGAAGAAGAATTTGGATTTGTCCAACATTTGCCAATCAATATCTGAAGGGAGATGTATTTCTGGAGCCAAATCTTCTTCGGCAACAGTGCTCAAACTCATCTAAAGTCCCACGGTTAATGGATTCCATTCACCATGGGTGTGCACCATTTGGTTTGTTTCAGATTTTATTGGCCAGTTTTGATTTCGATTTTTTATTTTGGTTCAGTATTGACACCTTTTCGTATTCAGAGGTGATAGGCAAAATATGTCACTTTCCTCAGCATGGCTAATGCATGTACGCAAACCTGAACAAGACTGAGACGCCATCTCGTCCTCCACCAGGCCGTGCTCCACCTCGGCCTCCATCAGGCCGTGCTCCACCTCGGCCTCCATCAGGCCTTGCTGCCACCTCGGCCTCCATTAGGCCGTGCTGCCATCTCGGCCTCCATCAGGCCGTGCTACTACCTCGGCATCAATCATGCCGTGCTACTGCCTCGGCCTCAATCATGCCGTGCTACTGCCTTGGCATCCATCAGGCCGTGCTGTCACCTCGGTCTCCATCAGGCCGTGCTGCCACCTCGGCCTCCATCAGGCCATGCTGCCACCTCGGCCCGACGTCAACAACAAGGATTCCAGAAACGTGTTTTCGTTCACCCCTACATTCAAGGAACGTAGTCCCTATCTCGGAGGACAGAACTCTATCCACTACACGTCATCATGACGTCACACAGTTGATCTTTCCTAGTTAAGAGGGGAATATTCCAAGAATCACAGAGCCACTCCCCTTGAGGACTCCACGCCTAAGCAGGACTCTTCACAATCGTCTTCCACTTGCCCTCCATCAGCAGCCTATAAATACCAAGGTAAGCCTCCATCACAGGGGATCGATTACTCACTTCTCATACTGTATAAGCTCTCTTGAGCATCTGTTGTGGAAAGGTCTAACTTAGGCATCGGAGAGTCCCCCGTCGGGTCAGCCCGGCTCTTCCCTGTCATCTCTTCTGTGCAGGTCGGCCAAGGCACCAGGAACAGCAGGGAAGATCGTCCAGTCAAATTTTTTCGCATCAGATTGGCGCCGTCCGTGGGAACTTGTTACAAAAAGTCACCTTGGAACAATGCAATTAAGGAGTGAGAAGGTCGTTTCTTCAACGACAACACGTGCAAGATCCAATCGGGAAGTACCACTTGGACGTTCCCATTCACCACCAGTGGCAGGGTAGGAAAACGTCCCAGCAGAGACCCCTTTAGAAGGACCCCGGCAAACTAGGCCCGATGCACAGGTTGCCCAGGGAGAGGGGGATCAGTGCGAGCAGAACCCTCAGCTATCCCGCCATGTCCCATCGTCCCGGGTAACTCATCCGAACATGGAAGAACAGATGCAGAGCTTGCAGCTGCAGGTATTAGCCACGAACGCACTGGTGAGGGATTTCATACGACAGTTCGGCTCCGCACTTCCAGTACCACGCACTAGTTCAGCTCAGCCCCCTAGGCCTGCTCCGAGTAGAAATCCCAATGATGAATCTCCTGACAACAGCGTCACCCCCCAATCAACAGCAAGAAGGGGGTCGGGCAGGACTTCGCGCACTGTTCATTCTGTACCACCGCGATCTCTTACTGAGGGGCGCGGGCGAGGTCCCATACCTGCTCGGATCGGGAGAGCCGGTCGTTTTGAACATCATCGGAGCCCAGAGACACATGATACTCATAGATCCCCACACCGTGCAGGAGGACGCCAACCGTCGCCTCAAAGACTCACTAGAGGCACTCGTCCGCATAGAGAAGAACATGAGAATTACCAGAGGCAAGCTCGGCGAGATCGACCCCATCCTGGTCAGAGCTCGCCCATTGGACCTACCAGAGGTGCACCACAGCAGGGTCACCAATGCCGAGGAAGAAGCCCCCGGAGAAGAGAAGGGTCATGCCGATCAACAGATGGCCAGCCGAGGAGAGAAGAGCTGACCTTGAGAGCCGTATCCAGCAACTCACTGAGCGAATAGAGGGAATGCAGAGGCAGGAGCACCCCGCCGACATGACAGAAACCCCGGCCTATAATGCACTTTCCGACGAATTGATTGACGCCGAGCTGCCCTCAAATTTTGTGATACCTGTCTTCAACGGATATGACGGCACCACAGATCCCTACGATCATCTACTGTACTACTGCTTGGCCATGGCAATGCATGGTAGGTCAGACGCCGTTCTCTGCCGTGCTTTCGCAGCCTCATTAAAAGGAGCCGCGCTGGTCTGGATGTCAAACTTACGGCCACGGTCCATCCGTAGCTATGAAGAACTGACAAGAGTGTTCCTCACACGTTTCTAAGCAAGTATGAAGCAGAAGCAAACTACGCAAAACGTGATGAACATGAGGCAAGGGGCGAAGGAGACAATAAGAGAATTCCTTGCCTGATTCACGAAGGCGACATTGGAGGTAAAAAACCTGCCGGAAGGAGTGGCGTATAGCACATTGTGCAATGGAGTAATACACCCCGATCTGGTTCAGTCCCTGGCCCTCGACTTACCGGAAACGATGCCCGCACTGTTGAGACGGTGCAATCAATACGCTAATATGGAGGAAGTTCTGGCAGCTCGAGGAATAGCTGACAGGGTTGATCAAGTAGAGAAGGAGAAGAAAAGGGCTCTGAGACATAGGGATGACTCCCGTGAGCCGAAGAAAAACATAACATATCGGCCTCTGGACACAGCTGAACTTGAGCGATATGAACTTGATCGATATGAACTTGATCGTTCTCGAACAAACTTGCTCTTGGAGATCCAAAATCAGAAGTACTTACGCTGGCCCAGGCCAATGGCAGGTAAACCAGAAGAGAGGAACCTCAACTGGTACTGCCGATACCACCGAGATCATGGACATGACACCGAAGACTGTAAGTCTCTGAAAAGGGAAATTGATGAGCTCATCAAGGCTGGATACCTCAGCCAGTATCTGAAGCAGAAATTTGGTGGGAATTGGCCCGAGCTGAGGAGAGATGAAGACCAACCGAGCCGAGGTAAGGCCGAGCCGTCCAAGGACCCAACCACGGACTGAGCTGTCACATACGACAGCCAGCCCGTGGGTCTAGCCATCCTAACAATCATGGGCGGACCTATGACGGAATCAGTCAGAAAAGCCAAAGCACACGCGCGGTTCGTAAGTATCACGGAACAACCTGTCAAAGCCTTCAAAACAGATCCACCCATTACTTTCTCTGACAGAGATCTGGAAGAGTTGAACTGGCCTCACAACGACGCTATCGTGATCCAATTAGTGGTGGCCAACCACCCTTTCCACAGGGTCCTAGTGGACACGGGAGCCTCCGTTGACCTCATGTCATACGAAGCCTACATAAAACTGGGGCTTGGCACCAGAACCTTAAAACCAGCCCCAGGACCTTTGTATGGATTCTCAGGCATGCCAGCTGAGTTAGAGGGAGTTGTTGACCTACCTATAACCATCGGACAAGGAGCTCAGATAGCCACAACCATGGTCTCTTTCATGGTCGCCAAGATCGTCTCACCCTACAATGCAATCCTTGGCCAACCTGGTCTCAATGGTCTTGGGGCGATTGTGTCCACTAGGCACATGAAGGTCAAATTCCCAACCAGCAATGGAGTCGGAGAATGCAAGTCCAGCCAGAAGGAATCCCGGGAATGCTATGCCAACTTCATAAAATCTGTCAAAAAACCGTGCTCGGGCCTAGCATGTATGGTAGAAGTTGTTGGTTACCGAGATGAAAGCCTCCTGGCCCGAGCCGAACCAGTTTAACAGCTGTCTATAGTCCGAATCACTGAGGCCAGTAGACAATCTATCAGTAGAGAGTTTTATCAGTAGATTGCCTTGAAATCCCATCAATTGGGTGTTAGTCTTGAAGATTTTATACTATCAGCACCTTAGCAGTTATTCAATTTCAATCACATAGCAGATTAGATTCTATTTTGAAGCAATGTATTTGTCCCAAGTGCATACAACACATCAATATACTATGAAGCTTCTCGTAAATATCTAACTTTTCTAACATTGTGTGCAGCTTGGCAGCATCTAAAACCGAGCTCCAGCTCGGCACTTCAAGACCAGACCCTAGTCTGGTGACTCAAAGACCTTAACCAATGAGGCACAAAGTCCAGGCTCTAGCTCGGCACCACAAGACCAGACCCTAGTCTGGCGACTCAAAGACCTTAACCAATGAGGCACAAAGACCAGGCTCGAGCTCGGCACCACAAGACCAGACCCTAGTCTGGCGACTTAAAGACCCTAACCAATGAGGCACAAAGACCGGGCCCCAGCTCGGCACCTCAAGACCAGACCCTAGTCTGGCGACTCAAAGACCTTAACCAATGAGGCACAAAGACCGGGCTCTAGCTCGGCACCACAAGACCAGACCCTAGTCTGGCGACTCAAAGACCTTAACCAATGAGGCACAATGACCGGGCCTAAGCTCAGCAGCAAATAAGACCGAGCACCAGCTCGGCAGCAAATAAGACCGAGCTCCAGCTCGGCACCTCAAGACCAGACCCTAGTCTGGCGACTCAAAGACCTTAACCAATGAGGCACAAAGACCGGGCTCGAGCTCGGAACCACAAGACCAGACCCTAGTCTGGCGACTCAAAGACCTTAACCAATGAGACACAAAGACCAGGCCCCAGCTCGGCAGCAAATAAGACCGAGCTCCAGCTCGGCACCTCAAGACCAGACCCTAGTCTGGCGACTCAAAGACCTTAACCAAAGAGGCACAAAGACCGAGCTCTAGCTCGGCACCGCAGGACCTGACCCTAGTCTGGTGACTCAAAGACCTTAACCAATGAGGCACAAAGACAACGCTCTAGCTCGGCAGCACCTAGACCGAGCTCGGGGGCCTAACCCACGAGCCCTCAAAATACATCACTACCGAGGGAGACATCTACATAAATATGGATCTATATATATGAGGCTAATCTCGGGGGGCTGATCCACGAGCCTAGCTCAGCACAAGAAAATCCTTCGAGTCGGATCACTTCTTCACCAACATCGATCGAGCCGCAGGGCTGTACTAGAGTCGCATGGACTGGAATGCGCCGCTCATTGTCCGTCGGATTGTAGCCGGACATCTTATCCTGAAGGAACAAGATGACATCGTCTGAGCCGCCCTGAAACGAAGAAATGTTAACGTCATCCAACAACTCCTGGTTGGGCTAAGGGTTCAGCCACCTCGGGCCATTTCTTCTCGACCCCCATTAAGGCGCCTCGTTGAGAAAGTGAAGCAGTGCATCTCGCATCGGATTAAATCCTCTAGCAGTTCGATTCGAACTGCTAAAGTGGGGGGATGGTGATGAGGCAAAATATGTCACTTTCCTCAGCACGGCTAATGCATGTACGGAAACCTGAACAAGACTGAGACGCCACCTCGGCCTCCATCAAGCCTTGCTGCCACCTCGGCCTCCATCAGGCCGTGCTACTACCTTGGCCTCAATCATGCCTTGCTACTGCCTCGGCATCCATCAGGCCGTGCTATCACCTCAGCCTCCATCAGGCCGTTCTGCCACCTCGGCCTCCATCAGGCCGTGCTCCACCTCAGCCTCTATCAGGCCGTGCTACTGCCTCGGCATCAATCATGCCGTGCTACTACCTCGGCCTCAATCATGCCGTGCTACTGCCTTGGCCGCAATCATGCCGTGCTACTGCCTCGGCATCCATCAGGCCGTGCTGTCACCTCGGTCTCCATCAGGCCGTGCTGCCACCTCGGCCTCCATCAGGTCGTGCTCCACCTCGGCCTCCGTCAGGCCGTGCTGCCACCTCAGCCCGACGTCAACAACAAGGATTCCAGAAACGTGTTTTCGTCCACCCCTACATTCAAGGAACGTAGTCCCTATCTCGGAGGACAGAACTCTATCCACTACACGTCATCATGACGTCACACGGTTGATCTTTCCTAGTTAAGAGGGGAATATTCCAGGAATATTCCCAGAATCATAGAGCCACTCCCCTTGAGGACTCCACGCCTAAGCAGGACTCTTCACAATCGTCTTCCACTTGCCCTCCATCAGCAGTCTATAAATACCAAGGTAAGCCTCCATCACAGGGGATCGATTACTCACTTCTCATACTATAAAAGCTCTCTTGAGCATCTGTTGTGGAAAGGTCTAACTTAGGCATCAGAGAGTCCCCCGCTGGGTCAGCCCGGCTCTTCCCTGTCATCTCTTCTGTGCAGGTCGGCCAAGGCACCAGGAACAGCAGGGAAGATCGTCCGGTCAAATTTTTCCGCATCAAGAGGAAACCCTTTTGAAAAAGCCTTGTTATGCTTGATTCTCGTTGCGGTGAAATTAAAATTTCTGCTGGATCTCTGTGCATAAAGTATCCTTTATCAAAAAACAAAGAGAAATGTTTTAGCAAATCAGAGGAGAAACTGTTTCTGTAAGACTGGGAAGCTGATAAGAGTGAATGAGTGATCGTTAGATGGCTGGTGGTGAAGTCATTCCCATACCTCTCATCACTCCATATAAGATGGGAAAGTTCCAACTTTCTTACAGGTTTGTCACATTTAACCATTTTATCTGATTTAATATTGGTTTTTTATATCTGGGTTGAGCTTGGATTTGGTTCCAGTTAGTCTTTTGAGGAGCATTTGTTGAAGTTAGTGGTGGGTTTTATGTTTTGGCATCTAATTTTCTACAGAAAAGAAAAGGGTAGGAAGAAGCTTTATACTGTAACTCTGTAAGCCACCTAGCTGTGCCCTACTGGTTCAATGCAAACAGGTTCATTACAATTAAGATTCCTTTTAATTGCCCTACTGGCTCTTCTGGTTCTGGTTCTGGTTCTGGTTCTGGTTGTTTCTCTTGGTATCCGAAACAGATTGCTTGGTTTGAGGAAAGAAGAGGAAGAGAGAGAGAGAGAGAGAGAGAGAGAGAGAGAGAGAGAGAGAGAGAGAGAGAGAGAGAGAGAGAGAGAGAGAGAGAGAGCTGCAGCCTGCAGGAATGTTTCCAGTTACCCTATTAATTTTTTTTTTCATTGAAGGGTAATATGGTCTTTTGAGGTTTAAAACTAACAGTATACTAACACCGTCAAAGCCAAAGGAGAGGGGCGTAATTTTTCCAAACAATAATAATCAGGTTGGGTTAGGGTATTCACTAGTTCAGATATGCTGAAGTTTCATCTTAGTGCCATCATATACAAGGTGTATGGCCATTTCATCCACAAATCTCTAACACCATCCAAACATGCATCGCAAGTGCTGCCCAATCATCAGATGCGGATGCGCACTGGAGAGGATCCGGATCCCTTTTAATGTGATCGCCACTTGAATCCAACTCCTCTCCAACTTGTTGGGTGCCCAACTAAGCATTCGACGGCTGGAAGGATCTAGACATGCACCCCATCACATAGGTGCGTTCCCTTAGGTCTTCTCAACCGTTAAATGCCTGACTTTGCGCTCAATTAGACACACCCCAACACCTAGAGTCCAAATTATCTGCGGTGAGGAGCAGTGAGCATCCAGTGGCCTGGAGGGCCTGGCCATGCACCCCATCCTTTGGATGCTCACTGCACCTCACCGCCTCACCACAGATATTTTTGACACCAACGCATAGGTGTACACCCCTGGACCTCCCAAGCCTTAGATACCAATAGCTGGAGAGGATATTTTTCCCACATGCAAATAGAGAATTGGAACTCTACAATTCTTGGGTTGCATAACGTCCAAATTCTCTCCAACCACTATGCCGCCAATTGAGCCATCCTATGGCAGCAAAGGCTTAAACTAGGGGTGTCAAGCGGTCGGGTCAGGCCTAGTCGGGCTCGGCCAATTTTTTAGGGTTGCACTATGAATGCCCGATTAGTCAAACAGGCTTAGCTACAACGGGCATGGTACGATTGAAAATCAGGCCGGTCAATCTCGGGTCCTAATCGAGCTACCATAAACGGGCCTTAATCGGGCTATAGACCTATTTAACTTTAAACGGGCCCTCTTAAATGTGTTTGAAAAGAAATACTAATAAAATGATGCAAAGATAAAAGAAAAATCCCATAGTTAAAATGAATTAAGCCAAAGATTGGCAAAATAGCTAAGTTACCAAGGCACTCCGTTTTTAATCTGCGGAACTCAAATCAATTAACTTATACCTACAAACCCAAGTTTAGCAAATTCAAATCAATTAAACTATTCCTAAAAGGATGAATATTCATATTACAATCACCACCATCTCAACTGTACATATCACGTAGCCTTAACACTAAATACAAATAGTCAAGGATTAAAGTATCGGTATCGGTCGTCGTATCGGTCGACCAAAATTAAGATACGTATTGGAGGGTATCGTATCGTATCGGAGATACGCTAAGATATGCTAAAGATACGCACATAAATGGATAGGAAACACTTTTTTATACACATTTGCATAAAAAAATAGTTAAAAAAAGTTATATATAACATGTATTATGCATAAACAGTAAATTGAGAGTATCGCACTAAGAATCCAAGGTTTGTAATTGTCCCATAAATGTAAAATCCTTGTTCCCAACCTTGATTTCCACTTTAGTTAGAGAGAAAAATGGTTGGCAGCAACTTTGGAACAAAAACACCTCAAAAAATTATGTTTTTCTAAAAAATTACCCATTTTGGCCATTTTATGACCGTATCGGTACGTATCGGTGTGTATCGGTCGATACATACCGATACGTATCGATACTCACCGATACGTACTGATACATACCGAAACGTACATTTCACTTCAATTTTGAATTTTTCACAGAGTATCGGTACGTATCGGTGAGTATCGGTGCGTATCGGTGGTGTATCGGTGCGTATCGTAGGATACGTATCGATACATAAGGGTTTTAAAATTTTCTTGATACGTATCGGTATGTATCGTGCCGATGCCTACCGATACGGATACGTATCGGCCGATACGGCACGATACGCACCGATACTTAAAACCATGCAAATAGTATTAAAAAAAAAAAATACAAGCAATATTAACAGGGTCGGGCTAAGTTGGGCCTTAAAGGAGTCTGTTCAAGTTGTACTTGTAAATGTGCGGGCCCATCAAGTTAGGTGACTACACCGTGTACTACCTGTTTATAAACCAACATGTTTATTAATTGAGCCAATCTAAATCAGGGCATAAACATATCAAGGTCAATTAATCAGGTCTACCAATGCGAATTTGGAATTGGCACCCTAGATTAAACACACACCCCAACAATTAAACCTGCACCATTGCAATCCAGCCGTCGAATGCCCCACCGGGCGTACCTATGGTTGGAGAGGATTTGGACGCGTCGCATAACTCATATTCCGCAACGGTGATTGGTCAACCAACGGTGGGCCATATGCTTCATGTTGAAGACAGGTGGTACCATATTTGTACGGCACGAGAACGAATTAAATAAACTTTGACAATCGGGTGTGGCACCTGGCTTCTTTTACCTAAACGTAATCTGTCCACGTAAGCACGTAGCACGTAGCACGTAGCACGTAGCAAGAGACTGTGTGAATCACTCCCAGTCCCAGTGGATTCTCACCCTCCCATGGGGCACAGATTTTTGGCGGTTCCACAAGATCCCGAATTGCCGACTCCTTCCACTCTTTCCTCATATTGTCTTTGCTCTGTTTGGGTCACGGATTCCCCTCAAGAACTGAAGACGAAGATTCGAAGAGAAAGCGTTGTTCACTCCCGCAGAAGAGGAAATCTGGAAAGATGGAGGAAGGCCAGATAGGCATAGTTCTATCTCGAGCTTCTGAGCTTCGATTGAAGATCAATAACTGTATCGACAAAGCCAGAACTCGCGACGTTGATGGTGAAGCTGAAGATGATCGCTTTCGTTCCCTTGACGAAGACGGTGAAGGAGAAGATGAAGCCGATAGCCTTTCCCGCATTCGGGATGCTCTTGAATCTCTCGAGGAACAGCTTGTTTCCTTGCAGGTCATTTCACTTCTTTCTTCCACTTTTTTAGAAATAATTTCTTTCTATGGTTTAGTACAATAACTTTATTATTTATATTTTGGCTTCTGATGTTTTTCTGTGAGTTTTAAGAATTTTTCTCGTCATGCCATGTACTTTGAATTAGGGTTTCGACTATTTATTAGAAGCCCTAAATCCTGATTCTGCCCCCCGGTTCCGTTAGTTGAACATTTTTGTTGTTGTCCTATCAATTCCTTCACGCTAGAAGCTAGGTGAGCTGATTCAGTGGTTGTTCGGTTCAGTTTGAGTTTGCGGCCAGTGTGGCCATTATTTTATTCTTTCTTTAGGACTTATTTCCCGTGGAGATGATTCAACTAAAGTTGGGAACTCGGGATACTTTTTTCTTTTCTGAATTCTGTACAACATGAATCATCAATGAAATTGCTAATGTTTTGGAAATTCTCTTTATTTGGCTTATTCAGCATTTCCTTGAGAAGTAAAACTCAAAACAAAACACGCACATAAGAGACACGGGATTTACGTGGTTGGGCCAAGAGGAGAAGGAAAAAAAGAAGTATAATCCTTGCAATTTGATTTTCAAAACCCAAGCTTCCTTCTACACCCTTCTCTCAACTTATCCCCTGGAAGACTTCTCTCTCTCTCTCTCTCTCTCTCTCTCTCTCTCTCTCTCTCACACACACACACACACACACACACACACACACAGTTGTTCTTACTCTCTCAACCACCTAATGCAGATATTTAAAGTGTCTAGTCCTATTCCCCCCATTTGAAACCCTAATGGGCGACCCATTCAGACACAAATCGGATAAAAGACACAAATCCTATAATTTCAAACTTGGATTTTAATAAAGCCACTATGAAGATTTGCTGAAAACATGTACTGTTTTTGTTGATCTGCATCTCTCTACCTTAAGATGCTCATCCGAATGCTCTGTGATCTCCACCTGTTTGCTGATTTCATTGGCCTTCGAACATACCAGCTACATGTGACCAGAATCTATCTAAAGTTGGATTCTCTAGATTTGGTACAGCCAATGCATGTGCTACTTGTCTCAGCTAACAGCCTTGAAAATGCATCCTCCCATATTGCATCATAAAAATCTGTTGCTTTCTGTCTCAACCTCATATGCAAAAGAAACCTGTCAGACGTGCCTTTTCATCTTGTGCACTCCGTTATTATTCATTCATTGAAGTTTGGAAAACCATCAACCATGGTACTCTCCAACAATCGATATAGGCCTCTGCACTCTTTCCTTTTGATCACAATTAGACCTCCATGCACGATCTTCGCTGCTCTATTTGCAACTGAAGTCCTAAACCCTTGGAGTCCAATCAACTAATAAAAATTAGATTCCTACGCATCTTTAGGACCAAGGATTAAAGTATCGATATCGGTCACCGTATTGGTCGGCCAAAATTAAGATACGTATCGGAGGGTATCGTATCGTATCGGAGATACGCATATAAATAGATATAAAACACATTTTTAAACACTTTTGCATAAAAATTTTGTTAAAAAAAGCTATTGATAACATGTATTATGTATAAACACTAAATTGAGGGTATCGTACTAAGAATTCAAGGTTTGTAGTTGTCCATGAATGTAAAATCCTTGTTCCCAACCTTGATTTCCACTTTAATTAGAGAGAAATATGGTTGGCAGCAACTTTGGAACAAAAACCCCTCAAAAAATCGTATTTTCTGAAAAATACCCATCTTGGCCATTATATGACCGTAGCGCATTGTATCGGTACATACTGATACTCACCAATACGTACCGATCGATACTCACCGATATGTACTGATCGATACATACCAATACTCACTGATACGTACCAATACATACCAAAACGTATATTTCGCCTTGATTTTATATTTTCCATAGAGTATCAGTACGTATCGATGGTGTATCGGTGCATATTGGTATGTATCGTAGTATATATATCGATATGAAAGTTTTTTAAAAATTTCATGTATATGTATCGTATCGGTAGGCTAAATTTAAGATACGTATCGAAGGGTATCGTATCGGTATCGGAGATACTTTAAACCATGTTTAGGACATACTTTCACTGTCAAAAGTGTTTATTGCTCCGTCAAACATTTTTACCCTGCTCGTGATTCTCACCATCCATCACCAATGTCTATGATTTTAAACTGTCATTGGGCTTTTTGAACGTCTTTGTGACCAAAATAGCTACTGTCACTTCATCTATATCAAGCGTGTCCCTCCCAATAAGAAGTGGGTGACTAGAGAATCATAGGAAGCTGGAAGAGAAGACAGTAGAAAGTTAGGTCTTGGCCTTATCATCTATTTTCACTTCTAAATTCATCAATGGAATGAGAATCTTTTCAATAAGCTTTTGGTGATTCTATGATCCATATCCAAATCAATTACTATTTTTGGTCTACTTCTTTACTTGCTCTATGGATAGAAATTCTAAATTTTCATAATCGTAAAAATACGTACCAATTAATTATTGTACAA